>NC_084748.1:19434936-19517436 GCF_033978785.1 Entelurus aequoreus
CATACATACATATATAAATATACATACATACATACACATATATACGTACACACACACACACACACATTTTTTTATTTCCACGGCCATAAAAAAAAGCCACAATCTGTGGTTGGCAGCGCGTCATCAATTGGACACCTTTGCTTGACCCAATCATACATTTGATTGTTTATAGTGGAAAAAAGGGAATATGAAATAGGTATGGGTCGATCAGTATCGGACAATTTTGCTTGTACCTGATAGTTTATTAATTTTTGGTCACTTGAGTGACAGCGGCGGTTACTAGTTTAGTTGCGGTTTGCAACTTGTTGAATTTTTCAAAATTATAACAAGAACACATTGGCTATATTGTGTTAAAACAGTCTATATTTTTTCACAATTAGTAATTATGTAGCAAAATATTTTAACGGGCTTAATAAAATGACTGGTGACTGGGGTCACTCACTTTGTTTCGCAGAGAGTGCGTGCACACATACAATAGCAGTCCAAGAGAAGCAACAAACAATTTGCAGTCATGTTGTTATCATAAAATGTACATTCAATGACAGCTAACACTAACAATCCAAATCGCTATTATGAGCTAACAACACCCAAAGCTAATGCGTACGTACGTAGTTATGTCATCACGTCCTAGAAGCCGGAAGAATGCGGGATATATTGTGTAAAATACATTGGAAAGTTAGCGCCCTCTAGGCTTTGAGGGCAAAACTAAAGTATTTAGATGATAGTATATTGTAATTTTTACTTGTGTTTAGTTGTAATTTTTACTTGTATTTAGTTAGCGTACTGTTGACTTTAATGTGATCAAACAATTGTATATAATAAAAGAGAATAAATACTAGTTTAAATATTGTGTTGATATTGTTTCACCGTCAATAGCACTCACCATAAATATACTGAAAAATGTTAAGTTAATACATGTGATTGGTATCGGCGGATTTAGCTAATGGAAGATCCAAAACAGCAGCATAAAACCCTGTTCAGATCATCCCTGCTATTAATTAAGAAAATACAAAAATATAGTATCATTTAGTGTAACTATTGTACTCATGTAAAAAAAAGTTTGCCTTCAATGCCCTGGATTTATACACATGCACAAATGCAGAGGGTGCATGAATTCCAATGGGGAGCACATCTCACCTGTGTTGGCACTTGAGGGAAAAGTGTCTTAAGACTCTATTTAGCATGGTGGTTAGCTGTTAGTCCTGCCAGTATGACTCCAGGGAGTCAAGCAGAGCAGCGTGTTGTGCATGTGTCCACACCTGTCGCTGTTTAATAACAGTGATGTAACGCCGAGCACAG
Organism: Entelurus aequoreus; assembly: GCF_033978785.1. Taxonomy (NCBI): domain Eukaryota; kingdom Metazoa; phylum Chordata; class Actinopteri; order Syngnathiformes; family Syngnathidae; genus Entelurus; species Entelurus aequoreus. Next base: position 19,436,236 of record NC_084748.1, read on the forward strand.
GAGTGAAACAAGGTGACCGGCTATAGCAGCCTAGGAAAAGTTAGTTACTGCCAGCCAGCGATGTGGTCGGAGTGGTTATGGAGCTCTGTGCCCTAGACAAAGGCTTTTGGTGTGGGTGGGTGCTGCTTCACACGTCTTTAGGAAGAGCTGCTGTTGCTTTTCTCTTGATTTTTAAATGTTAATATTGCCAACAATCACCCTCATTTAATCGCGGCAGCCAAAATTGTGAATAAGATTAAATTAATTGGGCAGCCCTACTTGGACGGTTGGTCAGCATAAGCGAGACCAACTTTAAGGGAAGTGGAATTTTAAAAAAAATGTTGCCTATAAACCACAATCCTTATGAGAAACCAGAACACGTCTAAAAAAAATAAGTAAATAATTTTAACTCTTAAATAAACGTAAATAAAAGTTCACTTACAATGGAACCAATAGCAGCCATGATGTCGTTGCGTCCATTTCGACCATAAAACTCAAATAAAACTACAAAAAACAATACTTAATTTACATTTTGTGACCTGAATATTAGCCAAGTATTAGCGATACTCTTGTTATAAGTGCTAACGTTAAGGACCTACATTTAGCGGCGTATTGATCAGAGAGAGGCAACTTTCTTATGCTGCTGTATTGACAGCATGAGCTGGTGAGATGCTTTCTTGCCTTGGAGCTCGTAAAAGTTTATTCTAGATTATAAATCATGCCTCCCACCTGGATAGTAAAATGATGTGGACATAAACTGAGAAGTTGGTACACTTTGACAGCCAACTTAAAATGGTAAAATCCCCCCAAAAAGACGCTTTGCTCCACCCACCTTTGGTCTTCGCGAGGATTATGAATCATTCTTAATCTAAATGGGAATATATCAACATCCTAACACTCCTCATCCCAGTGAGAGCAGATATTATACAACAAATTGTTTAATTATGTTTGTTGGCTTCATGAATGCAGTGAGTAGTAATCAGTAATGTCAAAGGAAAAAGCGGACGTTGTGGCGTTTGTGAAATTAATGCGCCGCCGTATGCTTAAAATGAGGAAAATAAGTAAATATTACATGTTGTTATGAATGTGCCTGTTTCTACATTACATATATACTTACAACATGTATATAAAATGATGGAAGTTTTTGGATGTTTTCTATATGCAGAGAGCAACTCTCATTGACTCCATTGTAAGATGACTTTAGCTCACGTTTATTTACTAGTTAGAATGTATACAAAAATAAAAACATGTTCTTGTCTTACATAAGATTGTGAATGATGGCAGAATTCCAAAAAAGTGCATTTCCCCTTTAAGCAGGTTCTACTGTGTAAAGCAGAAAAAGCGAAACAAGATGAGATGTTTTCACCTCCTTTGAAGAAGCGCACTAGACACTGGTGTAGCCATGGGTGGTCCTGGTCAATGGCCAACGCTCTCTTCACTGACTGGAGCATCAACATGTACTTTTCTGAAAAGACAACACATAAAAATGATTTTAGTGTAACGTTACGACAGTGAAGGAGTTGTATACAGTAGTTTTAAAAAAAGAAGCTTGGATTTGATAACAAAGTAGATCAAAAGTATACAAATGTTTCCATCCCTGGCATGAACTCAGACAAACATACCTTACCCCTGCTTTTCAGATTAAATTCAGAGGGGAAATGTCTTTTGGAATTGCATAAGATTATAACATACAGTGATACCTTGGTTTTAGTTAATCTGTTCCAAAGAGTGGAATCGTATTAAAACCAGAACAATATTTCCCATAGAAAATAATATACCAGTAAATCTAATTAGTCCCAGACACACAAGAAGTATTACCACATTTTTTATTATAAAGAATAAATATTGTTTTACATGCAGAAAACAATACAAAATACATACTATGAGGAATTAAATTGTTGTAGTTTACATATAAGCTTCTGCTGTTGAAACGAACAATCAACAAGTTTGTTGTCGATGTTAATGTTGCTATTATTTATCTGTATAACAAAATAATTATTCCTGATAGTGAGAACATTTTTTTTTATCTGGATCTATATAATTTTTTAAAATTCCAGACTTTTATGATCTATGTTGCAAAAGGTTCTCAGTTTCATATTTTCTTGTTCAGCAATTTTTTGTCTTGCTATTATAATGTCCATTAGTGTGGATGAATGTGATCTTAAATCCAGGTATTCTTGTACAATGGTGCCTTGGAACGTAGTAGTGCCGATGGAGAATGTAGATTATTGTTTTGTGTCAGACTCCATTATGGTTTTCGTTTTGTCGAAGTGCTGTAAACTTTAATATTTGTCCAGATCCTTTGATGTCTTGGGCAAGTACTCCTGCTTCTGGATCTTTATTCAGCTTGATGTGAATTTTGCAGGTAGAGCTCTAAGGTCCCTGAATTTCCCCCTGCTTCCTAATGTCAGCATTGTGTTTAGTGATGTGCTTGTTCATATACACATTTGTACCCTTTAGCTACTTTCTCTTTCAGCAGTGCTATTTTGGAGTTCCTGTTGGTGACCTTCACGATGACTGGTGGTGTTTCTACCACTCAGTTGGATGCATGCATCAATGGCATTAACATCAACACCAATTTCCTTTGATTGCAGATAGTTGACCACCTGTTGCTCCGTTGAAGCAACATCCATATTATCTGGTTCTCTTCTGTTGCCAACTGCTCTAGCATAGGATCGAGGAGTGATGTGCAAATATTCTGTCATGTAAACTGATCTGTCTCTTCTTTGATATTCTGCAGATAGGCGTTATTTTGAAGCAACTGTTGGCGCAATGCTGCATTCTCCTCTTGCAGGAATTTCATATCCCGTCTTGCTACTGTTGTTTCATGTATCATTGCTCTTGTTCCTTGTTGTAGGACTTTCACCTCATGTCTTACTGCTGTGGTGTCCTCCTGCAGGACTATTTACTCTTTTCCCACTGCTGTGTGTTCCTTTATGAGAATCTTCACCTCCTCACTGAACCTCTGTCTTCAAGAAAAGCCTTTCAAGTTGTCTATTTGTTATTCCATCTTTGATGTAGAGCCCTAATATCTTGATCCATCTTTGATGTAGAGCCCTATTATCTTGATCCATCTATGATTGTAGAGCCCTATTATCTGTTCTTGCTGCTGCCTGCATGTTTCCAAGAGATGATTTTTCATCTATTATTTCCTTCATTCAGAGATTTCCTACCACATCACTTTTCAGATCATCTGTTTCTTGAAATTATATCTGTGAACCAGGAGGTTCTAGTTTGGGAGTTTTGCTTCAATTACCTTTATGCATTGCTAAGCAGCCAACTTGAAGCCGTTAACGTTAGCTTTAGCAGCTAGCAGCAATTCTAACTAGTTTTAATTCAACAAATATTGTACCTTGCGCCAGTCTGATTTGTATCAGCCTGTTTTGTAGATCCTTTGTGAGATCAAACATGCTTAAAGTTTGTCCAATGTTTCACGGTTTGATCATTTTATAGATTCAGGTTGCTAGGTGACCACTTTGAGCTAGTTTACGGCTAGCGGCACATTCAATTCGCTTATAATAGCATATCCGTACCTCTCGCTGGGTAGAGTTCAGATCGAATATGTTTGCAAGCTGTATTGTGGCTGTGATCACAATCAGTGGTCAGGAAAACTCCTATTTTAGTCAAAACTTGTAACGACAACCGTATCACCAAAGTGACATGGAGTAAATTAAGCCAATGTGCAAGGTATGTTGGCAGTCAATGCCATCAAAACCCAGCAAAGGGTTTTTATTTAATCATTTAAAGAAGTACCACATAAGTGTCTATATAGAAAGCCTTAACATTTGACAGTAGTCTGCACAGCCTTCCATTGCTTCCAGCACAGGTAGCATTAGAACTTTAGCCGCTACTAGCACTGGACTAATAGTCTCATCTTTTGCAGCCATTGGAGTGGTACGAGCAAGATTCCAAGAGCAGAAAAACTATTTCACAGGCAACTGCTTGTTGTCTAGCAAAAAAATTATGCCTCAAAACTCAGTGGAGAAGGATGGATTAACACAATTAAAGTGTTGGACCCAAGGTACAAATTCCCTGGCAACAAGCAATGGTCTAGCTCTACTTCTGAAGATCAGCAGGCTGCTGAGGTGGAACTAAACAGTTACCTGCAAGCACTAAATGCAGATTGTGAAACCAATCCATTGGCATGGCGGAAGACACACTCCATAACATTTCCTAGAGTTAACATCTTAGCAAGACATTACCTCTGTATTCCTGCCAGCCGCTCACCCTTGGAGAGAGCTTTTAGCACAAGGGTTCAATGTTGTGTCTTGCCACAGAGCAGCTTTAAAGCCAGACAATGTAGACAAGTTAGTTTTTATAGCAAAATACCTCGGCCTAAGTCTTAAATAATGTGCATTAGGTCCAGCATGTATACTCAGATGCTTTGCACTTTTTATTCGGGTGGTTTGTAATATCCCAATATAGCCCATGTGTATTGTTATTAAAAAATACATTTGAAAGTAACAATAAAATTAACAAGATATGTAGTATCATAACTTGAAAATAACATTTAACATTTCAAAGTCTGTCATTATATATTATAGTTTATTTGTATCTTGTAAACTTCCCAAAATTCTCAAAAATATACATAATACAGTGTTTTGTTATTGGATAGGATATACTATTTATCCCACAATGGGAAAATTACATTGTTGCAGTGCGTTTTTTTTACATACAGGAGCAGAAATAAAACGTAATGAAAAACAAAAAAAATATTAATAAATACTATATATTTCACACAAATATGTATCGATAAAAGATAAAAAAACCCACTAACATTTGTACTGCACACAAAAAAAGTTTTTACATAAGTACGTTGTAAAGTCTTATGGGTTTGGCAAGAAAGGACCAGCGGCAGCGTTCCTTCTTGCACTGTGGATGTAACAGTCTATTACTGTGTTCACATCCAAAAGGAACCACATGGGTGAGCCTACTCTATACAGTATTTACAACCTTACTAGTTCACTTCACAGCCACAGATTGTTCATCTAGTTATTTACACATTACTTTGGCACGTTTGCTTTGATGGCTCTGACATGAGCTTTTCTGGCAAATTCCTGAGAAGCTTGCATTTTCCTTTTTGATTCTGCTTTAGTGGATTTTGCCTTGGATTTTATAGCCAATGTCTGTCTCTTCACTTCTAACTGCTCCAAATGCAAAAATCATAAAGAGTACAAACAATGTTTATTATATTAGCTAACTTCCTTTATCTGAATATCATGCTATAAATCTGTGATTTATAGCATGAAATAACAAATATATTGCAGTCATGTCGTTTGTTTCAAAATGATTAAACTATTCAATGTAAAAATATAAACAGTAATGAACAAAATGTCAGCTATTGTCTTGCTCTAAAACACCAATGGAGATGAAATGTAGAGTTTAGACAGGCTATATGTAGCAAAAGTCATCACATATCTGCCACAATCATGTGTGTTCTTAAATGTGTATTCCACATCTTCCATGTCGAGAGCAGTTTTGATTTGGGCTTACAAGGTAAACAACTAAAATGAATGTGTGGGGCATTGTTTTATCCAGACGCTTACATTTGTCCAAATATGGCCAAGTAGACGCATTGTGGGTTTCCTGGACGTCGTCTACATTGCTAAAAGAAAAATCTAAGGAAAATAATCCCTCTGCCATATTCCACTAGTATTTTTTAATATATAAATCGCCCGCTTGAATATATTCCCTCTTCTCTTCTCCGACACCCTTGTCGTCAATTGGGATGTGCGTGTCTGTTGTGAGTTCCCTTCCTGGTTTGATGACCCGCCCTATCTTGCCTCTGATTGGCCTGTCCGTAACGTTTTGCCCTAATCTTAACCAATCGTGACTCATCATAGTAAACCAACCAACCAGACATGGATTTTCATATATGTAAACCAACCAATCATCATTGATGTTTCCCGTATATGTTGTGCCCTGCCCGTGAAGTTGCTTTGCTATGTAGCTTCGATTTTTAAATTAATAATTTTTAATGGAAACCCGTAGTTTTTACCACTGGAATATCAAAAACCATACTCATTACGGGGAAACCGTAGTAGGTCAGAAAAAAACGAAAAATATTTTTAAAATATTTGTACAGAGATAAAAAAGACAGATTCCCGACTATGGACGGAAAAATCACGTCTGAACGGATTAAGTTTTGTGTTATTGTTCAATAGCCGTGAGATTAAAATGTGTAGTAAACTCTGGAGGTTTAAAGCTAACACTGATGCATTCATCTTAGCTGCTGCTTCTCCTGCCAACATGGCGATTTAAACAAAACTAGTCAAGTGACATTCAGAGCTCTATTGTGTTTCTCACCTTCTATATCAGAGTACTGGCTTATTTTAGGGACTGAGTCTGCAGTGCATGTTAAATTGTACAAAACCAGGGTACTACTGTATAAAAGGTTGTAGCCTTTTTTTTTTTTAATTTTAACTGAAGATATATAGTTTTTGGTTCATGTTACGATACTTTCACAAACCATTTGAATGATATCCAAACAATGTGTTGCCTGTTTTATATTCACATGTTTAAAAGCAAACTTTAAGACTATTCTATAGTATTCACAGATTTTCCTGCATATGATAACACTTATTTTCTACTTTTTCACCTTTGGATGAAAACAAAGTTTCTAGCTCTTCGTTTCCTACTAACCTTTTCTGAAGTAGATTTCAAATGCCATTAGGTGTGTGTCTATTTTATCTTTGACGAGGTGTTTGAGAGGTATCAGGAACTTGACTGCTTCTTCCAGTGGATTTTCTACCTGTAAACAAGATGTCAGGAACAGTCAACACCACCTTGACCTACTTGGCCATCTTTAATATCTCTAACAAACCTTGACCAATTTGTCAGGAATGAGCTCCTCTTTCGGGCCTCCAATCTCTTCGTCGTCATCCTCCTTTTTCTTTTTCTGATTCTTCAACTGCTTCTCCTTCTCCGCAATCTTCTTTTCCTCCTCCACCTGAGCCTTCTTCTGGGCTCTCCGTTGCTTGTTTCTGATCTTCTTCAACTCTTTGTCCGACAGGTTAGCTGCAAGAAAGTTCCAAGATGGGTGATGGTAGGAAAGAAGCACAACTGCTCCCCTCACCTCCCAGGGGGTGATCAAGGGTGATGGGTCAAATGCAGAGAATAATTTCGCCACACCTAGTGTGTGTGTGTGTGTGTGACAATCATTGGTTTAACTTTAACTGCATGCAAATGTTCTTTTTGTTTAAGAAAACGTCTTCTTTGTTTCCCACAGGACTGCAATATATTTGTGCCGGTGGGCTGTGACATAATTTAATATGCATAATTGGCCATGACATTGTAGGATTGATTGATTGAAACTTTATTAGTAGATTGCACAGTACAGTACATATTCCGTACAATTGACCACTAAACGGTAACACCGAATAAGTTTTTCAACTTGTTTAATCAATTCATGGAGACAGCAACACCTGCTGCTTGTTGAGAAAAGAGATACATGATTTCATGTTAACCTCCAAAAAGGCCAATATAAGCCAAAGTTGCACCATTTGAAAAACAGAATCTCAAAAGGTCTGAATTACACTCACTGTCATTATTGGATCCTTAAATATTGTCCGATAACAATATTGATCCGAAACAATATCAGCAAAAATCATATATACATTTATTATTATAAGTGTGGAATGTTAGAAAAGGTTTGATCAAGTAAAATTAGCTAAACAGAGAACAATGGTAGGTATGAAGAAGTTGAGGTGGAGTGGTAAATATTTTTGGTGACACCTACAGGCCGCATTCATTCATCAAGGTAAGTTCATAATGCACTGCAGGGTTTCCCCTAAATGTAGTTGATTGTGGTGCACCGCCACAACAAAAGCAGTAACACCTTAAAAATGAGGGTTGTTTTTTTTAAACATGAAAACAAATTGAAGTAATATACAGTGGAACCTCAATTTATGTACCCCTCTGTTTGCAAACTTTGTAGCAGAGGCGGAGCCTTTTACTCAGGTCCTGCTTTCCTAGTCACTTTTATCCTTTTAACAGTCTAAAACGACGCGAGCATGGGACATTTTTCTTCGAGAAATCAAAATGCCACCCAGAATGCTATGACAACAGACGGTTCCTGGCACACCACTTCGAGCCTTGCATAGTTAATGAGCCGTCAAGTGAATACAACCTATTATTTAAGCACTACCAGCCATAATTAGTTAGAAAAACAGCTTAATGATATTTCAGATGTTTTTCAATGCTTTTATTTAAAAAAAACTTGCATCTGAATCACCCGTCAGCATAAGCGCCACAGCTGATTGCGAAACGCAGTTGGCCGTCGGGAAAAGAAAAGAGAGAAAACACGTTTAGTAAAAAGGTATTTCAAGCTAATGCATTTCTTGTTCAATCTTGTGAAAACTACCCAAATTTTGACATTACTACTGAAAGTAACATCCCACTTTACGCCGTGTGCGCCTTCAAACCTCTGTTTGGACATCTGTGTGGGAGAACCCCAATGCGTGTGTGTTTTCTCTGGGTACTCCCGCATCCTCTCAAATTACCAAAACATGCATGTTAGGCTAATTGGAGAATCTAAATTTTTCATAGGTTTGAATATGAATGTGAAGGATTGTATGTCTATTAGAGGTGGGAATATTTGGGCACCTCAAGATTTGATTCGATTATTAAAAATCAATTATTGATGCATCTTTAATTTATGTATGTTGATGCAGTTTTACATTTCTTATGTCACTCAATAAGCACTTATCACTTGCAACTTTAAAAAACCCCCTGTTCATTTGGAATAAGAAATTAATTCCCACGTTTTAAATTGGTAAAAATGTGTGCAAAACTGAACCATAAGTGCCCTATAATAAAGGAGCTGGTCGGATCTCTCGGTGAGGTGGCTCGCTGCAGTCAGCCAGTTTAGAACTGTCTGCATTACTTTATTTACAATAAATAATCGATTATTGACGTTTACTAACCGATTCTATAATCGTCCATGTCCGAATTGCTATGCATCTAAGAATCAATTACGAAGGACGGCATGGCTTGGTTGGTAATCCGTTGTGTCCTTGAGCAGGACACTTCACCCTTGCTCCTGATGGGTCGTTGTTAGGGCCTTGCATGGCAGCTCCCACAGTCAATGTGTGAATGGGTGAATGTGGAAATAGTGTCAAAGCGCTTGAAGTACCTTGAAGGTAGAAAAGCGCTATACATGTATAACCCATTTACCATTATTTCCCCCACCTCTAATGTCTATATACAGTGGGGCAAAAAAGTATTTAGTCAGCCACCCATTGATTGTCAATGGGTGGCTGACTAAATACTTTTTTGCCCCACTCTATGTGCCCTGAGTGTGGTCATGCTAATTTGGGATTGTCAATGAGCTGGTCCATTGTATGTCAGCATTAAGCTAGAGGCATTAGAGCCAACCATCATCCTGTAAAATTGTATTGCTTTTTTAAGTTTATTCCAAACTGTATTATTAATGATTCCTACATGCATGGGCACTTCATCTGTTCCTTTGTGTGCTTAGTTTCACAGGGATTTCATTGTGGAGAATATCAATAAACCACCTGAAGTTTAATTTTTCAATCACTAATTCAAAGGACTGTTTACATATTTGGCAAACTAAATTCCAACATTCAGAGAGGTCAGAATACAGTGCAGTCTGTGTTACATTTTACAAATTGTAATACTACGGCTGTCAAAATTAACAAATTACCTCATGTGAATAATCACAATTATTGCATTAATAATTTACACACTTAGATTAATCATGCAATTTATTTTGACAGTAAAAGCTATTTTACCCTAACCGCTAGACGGCCAGTGATCCGATCAATGTATATGTATGTACGAAAATGAGTAAGGAGACTCTGCAAAATACAGCCTGAAAGAACTTTGGATAAAACTGTTACCAGGTTTTGTGCAAATAAATGACATACATTGAAGTAAAAGGTTCCTAAGTAAAAGGCTGTAACAATAACATTGCATTTGTGTACACATATCAGGGTCTTAATCTAAATTACAAAATGAGATTAATCTGATTTAATTAATTAATTAATTAATGAGAGAGAGAGAGAGAGAGACAGAGAGAGACACAGAGAGAGAGAGAGAGAGAGAGAGAGAGAGAGAGAGAGAGAGAGAGACACTGTGACACTATTGTTAATTTTTCTTATTTTTGATAAATGTCTAATGATGATGTCAATGAGGGATTTTTAATCACTGCTATGTTGAAATTGTAACTAATATTGATACTGTTGTTGATCATATTAATTTTTGTTTCACTACTTTGGGTTTGTTCTGTGTCGTGTTTGTGTCTCCTCTCAATTGCTCTGTTTATTGCAGTTCTGAGTGTTGCTGGGTCGGGTTTGGTTTTGGAATTGGATTGCATTGTTATGGTATTGCTGTGTATTGTTTTGTTGGATTGATTAATAAAAAAAATAACCAAAAAAAATAAAAATAAAAAAATGTTTTAAATAGTTAAAAAAATATATATCGATTTTTTAAAAATGAGAATCGATTCTGAATCGCACAACGTGAGAATCGCGATTCGAATTAGAATCGATTTTTTCCCACACTCCTATATATATAATACACTAATATATGTCATACATATATATGTCATACATACATACATATATATATATATATATATATATATATATATATATATATATATATATATATATATATACCAACACATATATAAATATATACACACACACACACACACACACCTAGGAATTTGTTTGGCCTTTTTAAAGAAAATATGTATGCATCATTGGGGAGATTAATCATGGCACCATATATAATTTGTAATATTGGCGACGCGATGAGCCATGCCCCCATCGCCACATGTATATTGGCAATCCGGGGAGAACCCTCCAGTAAGCTGAATGATGCACACAGGTTTGTTATTTTGGGACTGATATCTGAAATCAATATCGGATTGTCTGAATATTCGCTAACGATAGCAACAAAATCGCTAAGTTAGCAACACTGATCCCTCTTGCTCTGTCTTATTCTCTGGTAGACCAGGTGTGGTTTAAAGGCCTACTGAAATTAATTTTTTTTATTTAAACGGGGATAGCAGATCCATTCTGTGTCATACTTGATCATTTCGCGATATTGCCATATTTTTGCTGAAAGGATTTAGTATAGAACAACGACGATAAAGTTCGCAACTTTCGGTCGCTGATAAAAAAAAGCCTTGCCTATACCGGAAGTAGCGTGATGTCACAGGAGGAAGGATTCCTCACAATTCCCCGTTGTTTACAATGGAGCGAGAGAGATTCGGACCGAGAAAGTGACGATTACCCCATTAATTTGAGCGAGGATGAAAGATTCGTGGATGAGGTACGTTAGAGTGAAGGACTAGAGAGGCAGTGCAGGGTGTATCTTTTTTCGCTCTGACAGTAACTTAGGTACAAGGTCTCATTGGATTCCACACACTCTCCTTTTTTTATTGTGGATCACGGATTTGTATTTTAAACCACGTCGGATACTATATCTTCTTGAAAATGAGAGTCGAGAACACGAAATGGACATTCACAGTGACTTTTATCTCCACGACAATACATCGTTGACACACTTTAGCTACGGAGCTAACGTGATAGCATCGGGCTCAAATGCAGATAGAAACAAAATTTAAAAAAACCCTGACTGGAAGGATAGACAGAAGATCAACAATACTATTAAACCATCAACATGTAAATACACGGTTAATAATTTCCAGCTTGGCGAAGTTAACAATTGAAGCTAACTTAGCTACGGAGCTAACGTGATAGCATCAGGCTCAAATGCAGATAGAAACAAAATTTTAAAAAACCCTGACTGGAAGGATAGACAGAAGATCAACAATACTATTAAACCATGAACATGTAAATACACGGTTAATAATTTCCAGCTTGGCGAAGCTTAACAATTGAAGCTAACTACGGAGCGGCGGCGGGCGTTGTAGCTTTCGACGACACCCCGGCCGCCATCAGAGTCGCCAACAAACATATATTTCCCCAAAGTTACGTACGTGACATGCACATAGCGACACGCACGTACGGGCAAGCGATCAAATGTTTGGAAGCCAAAGCTGTACTCACGGTAGTGCGTCTGCTATCCAGCTCAAACACAACACAACCTCCTAATTGTGTTGCTGTAGTCCGCTGCTAATACACCGATCGCACCTACAACTTTCTTATTTGCAGTCTCCATTGTCCATTAAACAAATTGCAAAAGATTCACCAACACAGATGTCCAGAATACTGTGGAATTGTTCGATGAAAACAGAGCAGTTTGTATGGTGACACATTGGGTACGAATACTTCCGTTGCCGTCGTGACGTCACGCGCATACGTCATCATACATAGACGTTTCCAACCGGAAGTTTAGCGGGAAATTTAAAATTGCACTTTATAAGTTAACCCGGCCGTATTGGCATGTGTTGCAATGTTAAGATTTCATCATTGATATATAAACTATCAGACTGCGTGGTCGGTAGTAGCGGGTTTCAGTAGGCCTTTAAGAAAAAGCATTAAAATGCCATCTACTGTACAAAGTTGTAACGACAAGTTTGTTTTCTTTACCCGTGTCAGCCTGAAGTTCCTTGCTGTCATCAGTAAGAGGATTGTCATGAAGGCTCAGGTATATCTGGATGGCTGTGACAGCAGCCTTATAGTAAAAGGGATGCATGCGGAGCACATCCTCTAACTTCAGCAGGTCCACGTACGAGCGCAGCGTCATCTTCCTCATGCAGTAGGTGTGAAAATCAAACTGGTCGTCCGTGATCTCCACAAAATGCTAAACAAAGGTAGCGAGGAAAAGAAGATATAATGTAAAAAAATATGTCTGCAATTCCCATTAGGTAAAACCTACCCTTTCAATTTCATGGCACTTCTTGAGAGCATCCCCAAACTTGTTCATAGCTTTGTAGGCAAGTGCACACTCTGTCTGGAACCACATACACTGCATCTCATTCAGGTTCTCAACAGCTGACGCCCCCTCCTAGAAAAAAAAACATTTATAACATTGGATTCCTACGGCCAAACCAGAAATCATGAGGAAATGCAAATATTTTATTTGATTTTACGAGTTTAATACAGACTCAGAGACCAGTTGAAGTGTTTGCAGTTTTTCACATTTTTTGGGATCCTACATTTGGGCTTTTAATTAGGTGTTAGGTATAAATTATTAAATATATGTTTTATGTTATTTTTTAATTTACTCTGTGTGTAGTTTGTTTATGGAAATTGGTTTCACTTTTTGAATACTAAAATGAATGCACTTTTCAAAATAAGCTATCTAAATAGCTTTTCCTTTTTTGCTAACTACGGTACTGCAGGTTTATTAAATTGCTTGAATGTCACACACTCAGTGACATTTGTTTTAAGTTATTTTGTCAAACACTGGAAGTATGTCTCAACGTTGACTTTGCCCACTGATGGATGATGTACTACTAAATCAACTTCGTAGCATATCAAAAAATTGTAGACCGAGTGTGTGCGCAAAGGGTTCTAGTCCTGCTCCTCCCTGTGCATGGTGCTAGAGGGAGGGACAAACACAGCTTTCAGCGTGCACAAAGTAATCAGTGACACTTCCGTGTCAATCATATTTATTTCAAGCATGGTATACAAACTCTAGTTTGATCAAATTTGGATGGATTTATTTTAGGAGCAAAATGCCAATTAAGGGGTTAAAATCTGTATTCGAACATGTGCATATCGCCCTGATATATGTCCAATTTGTATCCACATACAAAAGAGACCTGGGTTGGATATAAAAAAAATTGGAATTGCACTATTCAGACTGACATGAAAAAAATCAGATACAAGTCGCATAAGGGCAACAAAGCAGAATTGACCTGAAGAGTGAACAAGGCCTTTGTATATTTTCCGTTTTTTAAGTAGTGGTTTGGGCACTGTATTATAAGTAACAATTTGGTAGTAATATCTGTTAAAATACAAACGATACCCACATTCATTGGACAAAACAATAAAAATAAAAGACTGTTGTGATAAAAATGTTCACTGTTTTCTCTAATTTTTGTTTCTTTACCTCAGACACAAACCCTGCATGCCAGATTTCTGGAAAATAATGAAGAAACTATTTAGCTGTTTTAAATTGAAGTTTTTATAGAGCCATCATTAAGCTAAAAAATGTTTAAAGCAAATTTTAGAATGTATTTTTGTGTACACTCTCACAGTTTCTCACCCTTGTGAACTTGGAGCACATTTCCTCCGCCTCTTTGACCATGCCGGCCTTCAGCATGTACTTGGCACACTTAGAGTTGATGAACCTATCAGCAGTATCCAGAGCTTGGGCCTCATCCATCCACTGAGCAGCCTCTCGGATGTTACCGGCATGCTGCAGGACGATAAAAAGCTCAGTACCTGAACTATTTTCAAATATAGGTTGGGAAATGTGCAATTAAGCAGCACAGGCTACCTTGTAAATCTTGGCTTTGATAAGGAAGAGTTCAATGAGGGTTGGCGTACTATCAATGGCTGCATTGATGTAGTCAAGAGCCAGTGTCTGTTGCCCAACCATGTCGTAATGCTGAGCCAGGAAGTACTGCACCCACAGCAATGTGGTAGGTGGCTCCTCTTTACCCTCATCTGCAACAGTTCAAATTAACAATATGTTCAACTTGACATTCATACACATCAGACTGCAAGAACAAATGCAATTTGACCACTACAATACTTGTACTTTGCATATTAGGTTTATCTATCAAATAACTTGCATATGAATTACATATGACCGTGGGTAATGTTGCTGACTGGCCATGGATGATCATTACCATCACTGGTAGTATAGATGATCATTCCCATCACTGGTAGTTCTTACCATTTTGGCTGAACAGTCTGGAGCTTTTTAACGAGGTCTCAAACCCAACCACCAACTCTTCTATAATTGACACCTGTAAAGGGAAAGTTGCACAATGAGAGTAAATGTTGTCAAATGACTCACTTTGATATAATTGGAGTAATATGTGTTCTGTACAAATTGACATTTGCAGAACTGCCAGTGTTGAAGAAAATGGTATATATTTTTTACATTGTATTCCACTGTCCTGCCCCCACGTTCTACAAGCCGACCAATCACAGCCTCTCCGGTAGGCGTCGCTGTAATGCGAGGTACATTTTTTTGCAAGCGCACGTCACGCAATAGAGAGGAATGAGCCAGTATGTTGCTGCCTTGACACAGGACCATAATCCAGGTGTCAGGAACTGAACCCCATACTGGCAAAATGCAGTAAAATGCATATTTGGACAGCTGCAAAGTATTCCACTGTCTGACTTGTACTTAAATGTGATTTACATCATTGTTTAGGGGCGGAACTCGTTGGTAACCTGATGACCTCTTGTACAAGTTGGCAGGTCTGCATTTGTGTGGTTTAGACATTGGTCTCTGCAGTCACCTTTTCTTTGTCGTTGTAGAGAGACTTTAATGTGGTGAAGACAGGCGGACATCCTTTACTGAAGTTCATTCTCAGGTACCGGTCCAGACAATCTCGGAATTTCTCACCTAATGGATGAAGACAAAGTGAGATGAGGAATATGGAGAAAAAAAAAGCAAATAGAGTTAATGTGTTCTAACAATTATTAACAAAAGAGATGTAACGATATCAAAATCTTACAGTACGATACTGTCACGGTATCAAGGCCATGGTACAATATTATGTTATTGTCCAAAAACACACTTAATTGAACACAAACATAATACCGACATGTTTAAATCAAATTTCTTACAAACATGTATTTTTAAGGGCAACACATTTTGCTGGAACATCCACTTGTAAAGAACATAATGTCATGGCTGTCTTGAGTTTCCAATAATTACTACAACTCTTATTTTTGGATGGCTACCAAAAGCGCCTTATTGCAGTGAAACTTGCCAAGGGACATGTAACCAAATATTAACATTGCTGTCTGTATACTTTTGACCCAGCAGATTTGGTCACGTTTTCAGTAGACCCATAATACATTCATAAAAGAGTCAAACTTCATGAATGTTTTTTGTGACCAACAAGTATGTGCTTCAATCACTCGATCACAAAAAAATAGGTGTTGTAGAAATTATTGGAAACTCAAGACAGCCATGACATTATGTTCTTTACAAGTGTATGTAAACTTTTGACGACGCCTGTATATATAAAAAAACGTATGTCTTCTGCAGTGGACTTATTTTTATATCAGTTCGGAAAATGCGGTTTCTCAACTGACAACCTAACATTTAATATTGTAAATGCCTCAGAGATTGATGTTGAGTAGTTTCTCATATTACTCTTGTAATAGTGTGCAGTGTACACGCTCCAAGCTGGCGCTTTTCCGCCCGGTGGTGTTGGCTTGGAAATGCTTAATACGAAGGTAGCAGTCTTCGCTTTGCAGTACGCAGACTTTATTACTGCAGCCAATGAGGGTATTTTTTTGGCAGGTTTTTCCCCCGTTTGTTAGCACGATAACTTAAAGTGGAACTGCACTTTTTGGGTGGAATTTTTCCTATCGATCAGAGAGGCAATAAGTTGAGAGACAAGACGAAAAGTTTTTTTTATTGTTGCATTCTAATTTGTAAAAATTGGCTCGTTCTTGGTGACTGGCAATGCAGCTAATGGGAGCAATCCATTCTGCCTCTAAATCACTTTGAAAATGCATCCAAACCCGCCAACAATACTTAACGTTCCGTAAGTTGTATAATAACCAAGCTGTAGCAAAATGTTTTTGTAAGAGCAAACACTGAGAAACTGTTTACCTAGTGTACATCGTCTTGAAATGGCATGCGACGGCATTAGCCGTAAGATAGCTTTTGCATGAGTAGCTGAATCGCTTATGAGTTTGTAATGCACAACACAATGCGATAGGGCACCAATCTGCACTGACTGAAAAACATGAACAATCATAATGCAGTATCTGGAAATTATTAGCCCACATTTCATGTTTTGTTTGACAGCTAGCTCGACAGTGTATGTAGTTGTAATTACAAGCATGGTGTGCTGAATAAAAAACGCTCGAGACAAAGGTGGCACGCTTTGCTTTGCAGTACGCAAACTTTGTTACCGCTGCCAAAGAGGTTATATTTTTGGCAGGGTTTGTTTGTCTATTTGTTAGCAACATAACTTAAAAAAGTTATGAACTGATTTTGATTACATTTTCAGGAAATGTCTGAAAGATACAGGTCCTCTTCTCTACTATGGACACACTTCTTTCGCACGCTTCCTCATATTCTCCGCTTTACGGCGTTACACAACCCCACTTTGTTTGTCTCGCGTTGCACAGAGGATATGTTGTTTATTTTCAGACCGGCAAACGCAAAAGTGCCAGTAAAAACTAAGTTTTCGATAAATACAGCCACAAGTCACGGAATTATTGTGAGGATTTTGAAACCGCAATATCTACATTATCGTTACATCTCTAATCAACAATGACTAAATAAACTAAAATGATCTGCTTGTTCTTTTTCACTAGAAGTTGCAATGTTGGTCCTACCAGTAAGAAAGTTGAGGGGCAGTCGGCGAGGAACCAGTCCTTTAGGAAACTTCTCCCAGGCATCCTCATAGACCCTAAATCGTTCCTCCACACTACCTAAAGAAAAGGAAAACACAGGAAAGCTACTTCAACAAGCAGGAAAGACTACTTTTACTATATTTCGTACACAGTAGATCCCCACCTATTTGTGGTTGGCATTTGCTGTGTGCATATATTAGCAGATTTATTTTCTCTACTTTTAATTGTAAATAATTAGCTTTTCTTAGGGTAACCTAACTTTAGGAGCGAGAAATGCATGTTCAGCATAATAGGCGGCCTAGCATGATGATTTCAACTTTCAACTCAGGTAAAATGTCTCAAAAGAGTCTTCGAATAGTGAAAATCGGTCAAGTAAAATCAAATTTGTGATCACAGCATTCATCATTATTTTGCCATTACGTTATTTCTAATTTGTAAGCCCTTACTGCAAAGGAGGGGAGCCGCTATAAAAGCAAGAGTAAACAGGCAATGAAACATAACACCACCTTTCACCATTCTATATTAAAAAACCTCAATCTATCATCAATCAAAACATGGACAGTAGTTTGGTTATAGAGAAAGAAAAGATGAGGAAAGGTGAGCTAACAGTACCATCAAGTGGCCAACTTACACCAAGATGCACATCATAGATTTGAAAAGCCAACACAGACCTGGCTTTTCCTCTGGACGATGCATGGTGTTACATATATTCAACTTTTGTTTTTAAGGTTAACTAAAACAGTTTTTTTTAATGAGATATGTTTTAGTATAGAATGCAATACAACAACTATAATAATAATTCATGTTAGTGTGAGTTTTTGAACTATAAATTCTATGCAGCTGAGATTGGCTCCAGCACCCCCCGCGACAAGCGGTAGAAAATGGATGGATGGATATATTTACATTCTAAATTATAAGACGGGTCTCTAGAGGGGGGCTGGTTGCAAACCCAAGAATTGTCTAGTACTATCTGGTGGTTCATCCCAATAACAATCAGGAGGGTTCATTACAAGTCACACAATTAATTTTTACTAGGGCTGCGTAAACAAAAACACTTAAAATTTTGCAATATCAATTCACAAGGTATGATATCGATTACACCCACACCGCCGTCTTGCGCTTGAACAACAACAACAAGTGAGGGATTGAGGCCACGAAGATAGAGTAAAAAAGGCCATAGCAACTTCTGTTGGCAAAGATTTACAATGCTCTTGCCAGCTTCAAGCTACTTCTTCAGATGCTCAAAGTGAACCATACTCATGATCATGCATCATAAATCTCTGACTGAAACTGTTGTTATTAATTATGCTGTATATATAACTGAAAATCCATTCATCCATCCATTTTCTACCGTTTGTCCCTCTCGGGGTCGCAGGCGGCGCTGGGGCCTATCTCAGCAAATCTTATAAGATAATTGCTGATGTGATGCAATATCATTATTAAAAAAAGGACGGCAGCTGTACTTAGGAAGCGACTTTTGTTTACAAACCTCCCTAAACAAAGCAGTGTCAAATGTGCCAGAAAAACCAAGAGCATACTTCCCGCATTTACAATAAAATCGCTGTGTGTTACATCCTGTCTGACTGTACTAACAAGGGCCTCTAGGAAAATAATTTACAAATTTGGCATTATTTCACATTTGAAGGAACAATACCTTAATGCCATTTGCAGTGATTAAATGTTGTAATAAAATAAACTATCACTTGCAATTCAGTTATGTCATAATTTTAAGACTTTGGAGAAAGTTTACCCAAGTTGTTTATGGTGAAGATATTTCTTTTTAATTTCATAACAAATTTAAGACATTATTATTTAAGTGCATATCAAATCAAGCCGTGATTTTTGATTTTGAACCTTATAAATCAAAATCAAATTGATTTAGGAAATTGAAAATGTTCGTTTTGGGATTTTAAGCCCGGTGATAATACATATACTACGTAAAAATAAAAATAAATATACAGTTTGAGCCTGTTTAAACAACTACACAAGCCACAGTCAATTATATGATCATGTCATCTTTGATATGGCCCCCTGGTCACGCCACTGACCACACCCATGGCCAAACCCTCAACACCACAAATAGAGTGGGATTTTGTGGGGATCACTGTACTGTTTGTCTTTGTTTTCGAATGTGTGTAAGTGAATTTTAAATGTGTCTAGAACTATGAAATGCATTTTATAGCATTAAGACTATGAAAAAAGGGGATTTCTTTTTTTAAAATTGATTATTCATATTTTTTTGCCATTTGACCTACGGGACTTGGAACCTGTGAATAGATGCATCTCTGGATAAGATAATATTTTTTTAGAACCACAATATGTGTGTTTTACATAAGAAGGACAACATATTTTACTTGGCTTTAGGGCATTCTCCATGCCGTGGTAATAGGACCAGTTTTCTGGGTTCCTCTCTTGCAGGCGATGGTAGACATCCGTTGCCTCATTCAGGCGCTCCAACTTCAACAGCAACTCTCCTAAATAAATAAGACATTATCAAATGAACACAGAGTTCAACTGATTCTCAGTGATGCATTTGTAGATTACATTATATGTATTATGCGGTATCGTAATGCAAAACTTTCCATAGCCACACACCTTAAC
The DNA here is from genome assembly GCF_033978785.1 of Entelurus aequoreus. Lineage (NCBI taxonomy): Eukaryota > Metazoa > Chordata > Actinopteri > Syngnathiformes > Syngnathidae > Entelurus > Entelurus aequoreus. Next base: position 19,456,260 of record NC_084748.1, read on the forward strand.
CATTAAATAATATAGCCTGTACCAAACCATACAGAAAAGTTACCTGCTTACACTATGCCAAAAAATTTCAACTTTCATTGGTTTCATAGTTCAATGTGGAAAAAAGTTACAGTGTCAGTGAGACACACTGAGACTTAACACACCTCGTGTCTCCTCGACTGCCAGTTTGTCACAGATTTGCTTTTCATAGTTGGAAAGATGCTCCAGGGCCTCCTTGTAAAGACCTGCCTCTCTCAGCACCTGGTTCTGGTAAAGCAGCAACTCACTGTACTCGTAGTCCACCTTGTCAGGAGATGTCTGGATGCACGTCATTTGATATAGAAAACAGCAAGAGATAGTGGTGATTATTTTCCACAAGCCAAAGTGACCTCTGAGGACAAAAGTTCCAAGAAACCGCATAACTCTTAGTATAATTTCAGGTGGTGAAATTAGTAGTTGTACAGTGTGTAGGAAACGCAAGGAAAGGGCAATTAATTTAAATAAAATATTACCCGGAATATTTTACCTAAATAGAAGAATTGGCGTTGAACTGAATAGAGCCAATAAACGCACAGCCCAGAAACAAAAACAAACATGAGAAAGCTTCAAGTACAATATGCACACTGAAAGAACTCAGATGAAAACAAACAGTTACAGACAATCAAATTGTATCCAATGGGGCAATCTCTATATGTTGCTGTCCCAATGATACATTAGGGAAAACTCATGCAGCATATTAGTTGCTTTCTTGATACAATACATACATAATGTGAAAGATCAGGACACTCAACAAATTCTCACATTAGAATAAAAACATAAATTAACATATTCATGGAATGGCATGCTGGTAGTCATACTTTAAAAATATATTGGTGTCCAACCTGTTGTGTTTTCCTGAACTCTTCAATGATCTTTGCTGCCATTTCATAGTCTTCCAAGAGGTGATAGGCAATGGCATAGCCGATCCAGGAAGCTCGCTGAGCGGGACGCAGCTGCAACAACTGGTACCTTGTCTCCTACAAGAACATGAAATAATATAGCACAGCTCCAATTACATTTTGACTTTTCACTCAAAATTCATTGGAGAGCAATTAGGTTTATGTTGCTTATGTTTGTGCTCACCCGGTAGCCTTCCAGGTCTCTCATCTGGATCTGCAGCAGAGACAAGTCTCGTAGGATCTGCAGGTTGTCCTTGTCCCACTTCAGTGCATTTCGGTAACACTTGATGGCCTCGTCATACTTCTTATCTGAGCGCTGCAGTAAACCGTATACGTGCCAGCCTGAGAGGTACGGGGACTTAAGAAACACAACGATTCACTCCAATCCATTAGGCAAATAGTATGGAAATTGATCAAGTCGAGCAAAGTCAGTTATACTCACAATCCACTAATAAGGCTGCATTAAAATAGACCAGTAATAATACCTGGCATAATTAGAAATATTATTATGAGTCTAGTAATGGTAATTTACTGTAGAGATTGACCGATTATCGGTGCCCATATTTGGTATTTTGACGTTATCGGTATCGACTTTTTTTTATAAAACTTAACTACAACAGAACTACATTATAAGATACAATAAATATACATATGATACCAGTATTAATGATAACAGTATATTAAACCCTTAGGCACCGTCACTTAATGCCAGTTTTGTGTTGAAGCATGGTTCTGTCTGATATGGAGTAGGAGTCAGAAGGGAAAGAGCTAAAAAGTAGATGTACTGACTGTACTCCACAGAGACAAGCGCGCTCAGACAGCGTGTCCAGTAACACAATGTTTTGTGGCTTGAAGACTAGAGCAAAAAACAGCTCATGTCAAAAATCACAAACCGAAGCAGATATTTTGTCTCTAGTTACAGTATTTATAAGTATGGTTCCGTTTTGACTAGAAGTATTATTGATCGTCTAACAGCTCTTCTCCTGTTCAGTCATGGAGAAGCTGGAGTTTATCCCAACTGGCTTGGGGTGGCAGAGGTCTACATCCCAATAAAAGGCAGACAGAGACAGAAGCATTTAAACCCAAACATACATGTTTTTAGACTTTAGAAAAATGCCAGAAAACAGACAGAACCTGCAAACTCCACACAAAAAACTAAAGATGCCAACACACCTCTTCTTGCTAAAGAACTTCCATTTTCACTATAATGTAAGACATTATACATACAAATGTAACCAGCCTGGTCTAGGAACTTGTTGAGAACCCGGGTCCCACAAACGCTGGAGAGTTATTCAAGAGACAGGATCACAACAGGGCAAATTGCAATACTTGTAAAGTAGATATTTCATCAAAGAGAGGAAATACTACGAGAAACATTAGCATACACAAAATGTAATAACTTTGAATGAATGATGCGTTTTCCATCCCCTTCAAGCCAAAAATGAATCACGTCCTATGCTCTTAATACTGCAGGTAGCTAACACTGCCTATCAAGGTAGCGTCTCACTGTAAAACCAGCTCCTGTATGTAAAAACCTATACTGCAACAAAGTAATTTCCCCATTGTGGGATAAATAAGTCTATCCTATGCTAGCCTATCCTAAAAATAATCATTTTATTAAATATTTTTTTATTTTTACATTACAATATACATTAGTTATTTTCAAAACTATGTTTTTTTCTTGAGGACCCCCGGGACATGGCACCCCATTGAGGCTGTGGTCCTCTTACGAACTCTGTTATTTTTACATTTGTTTCTTCTTAATTAAACAAAGTTGATGCCAAAAACACGTTTGTTATACAAAATGGCACATCCTGAAGAAACCGTCAGAAAGCGGTTTTATGGTCTGTAAAACAGATAATCTATGCAAAAATGTTGACCTAAGAATCACCATTAAATGTTATGTAGACCACAAGGAAGTGTTTTAAATCATAATATGACCTCTTTAAAACGTATTCAAGGATACAGACATGACTCTTAAGGTCATTGCGCAGGCCTCTTCTGACAAGGTCATAGGCCTCCTCCTTCTTCCCCAGACAGTTCAGAGTGAGACCCTTCATCGCCAGGGTTTCTGGAAAGAACAACAGTATGGTCAAAAACAATGACTTTCCCGCATGTCATCATTACACACATACAGTACATCCACAATTTGGATATTTACCTCCATGCTCTGCAAACTTGGGGTTGGAAAGTATTTGTTTGCAGAACTTGAGTCCATTTCTGTACTGCTTGTGCTCGTAACATCGCTGTTAAAGAAAGGAGAAAAGAAACCTTGAGGTCAAAAGTACACAGAGAACTCTTTACAACTTCAGAGAACAAATTAAAAAGGAAGGCCGGATGAACTAGAAAAGCACTCAGGGGCGGCGTGGCTCGGTTGGTAGAATGGCCGTGCCAGCAACTTGAGGGTTCCAGGTTCGACCCCTGCTCGCGCCATCCTAGTCACTGTCCTTGTGTCATTGGGCTAGAAACTTTACCCACCTGTTCCGAGTGCTACTCATACTGGTTTAAATGTAATATAATGGGTTTCACTATGTAAAGCGCTTTGAGTCTTGAGAGAAAAGCGCTATATATAAATATAATTCACTTCACACTTCATTCAGAGTGCGAAGATCTTCGACAGGACCTACCTAACAATGGCAAAAAAAATTCTGAATCCAGACGGTGATCTATCTTACTACTAAAATGACAACATTTTGCTATATCCATAGCAGAACAAAATAAACCTCCTGTCAAACAACCACTGTCCTAGTCTTTGCATACACACACAGAAGTTGAAGCTAGGGCTGGGCGATTACATCATTGTGATCGATGATTGTGATTAACTTCAGTTCGTTTACGATCATCAACTTTTAGCATATATTACTTTGATCAAACATGGCGGAAATGTTCTGTTAGAAGATACCGTAGTAGTAAATAGTAGGAATGCATCGATGCTCGATATAATGGAACAATCAGTCTTTACTAACCGTGATCCTGTGTATGTCTGTGAACTTGTTTGTGTGACTGAACTACTGCCGGCTACTGGTCCCGACTGGGACAATAAACTCACCTACTAATTTAGTTGGAAAAAAACCCAAGATATTTTTAAATCCAAATAATTTTGTCTGTTTGCGCTCTGATTACTACCCTTATTTATTAACATAAAACTAAAAACTGCAGACACTTTTTGTTCAAACCATTTTTGAGTTTGTGGATAGAAACACTTTATTCCTGAAATGTAACTTGTTTTATGTCTTGGTACACATTATTTTACACTACCTCAAATTTGAACGGAACTTTAATGTACTTTCAATAAATATAAACTACAGTGTTAACCATTTGCCGTTTGCCAAACCACTGGTGAGAAGCGCCGACGTATACAAGTACCTGTAATTATAAAATACAAATTAGGGCTGTGCGGTATAGCAGTGTTCTAGTTAATACCGGTATATTTTAGAAAGCGGTAGGCTATATATTTGAGACAATACCGCCATACCTGTATCTTTTAATGTGCCTTTGGTACGGCTGTTTGCGCTTCTTTGCGCTTGATAGACAAACCACACCCCTTAAAGCACGCTTGAAGCACAATGATGCGCTGCGCATCAAACTTTTTTTTTGTTTTAAATATGGTGGCGCGGTGTGGACTTCTCTACTCCCGAGTGATGCAATGCTTTGGTCAGCGACTCCATTTGGTTATTGCTGAGTGACTACAGCTTTATTCAAACGTACACCAATTTGCTTGAGAACCTGCTGCTCGCTCAGTGTGTCAAAGTGTTTAGGGACACCTCAGCTTGAAAGTGCCTCTTCCTATAGCCCGTGCGCACTAAGGTACTGTAGTATGGTGGCTGAAAAGTAGTTGTAAACAGCCAGCGGGTTTTAACCTAACGCAATGGACAAAAACTGCTTTGACATAGTAACAGCAAACTAATTACTTTACAAGAATAAACAACACGTTACTATTTACAACAAAAATAATCTGAGTAGTCTCAACACTGGTTATTCTAGCCGTAGAACACTTAGGCAACCTTAAGCACTTTGCACGTTTTTTTTAGCATATATACCGTATACCGCCCTCTGGACTAAAAATACCGCGACTGTGTTGAGGTCAAGGATAAATAGTAAATTTGACCAATCTAACTGAGAAATAACTGATCAGCATCGATAAATTGTTTTGTTTTTTCTTCTCTTGCTTTCAAACAGGGTGCAAGAGGTTTTAGTCGTTGCACCGCTCTCAGCACCTGAGCGTGTTTGTTCAATATCGGAATTAAATTAAAAGTTGCGCTAAATAGCTATTTTTAATAATTTATTTTCAGGACCCCAAAAATATAAAAATGTTCGCCGAACCTGACGTGCCAATAAACTTGGAGGACTTTTAGAGCATGTTAAGGGCCTCAAAAAGGATGCATTTAACAATTTAACACCTACACATTTGAAAAAGTATTAATTGGATGAGTGGTGTTTGATTTTTGGACAAACAACTGGTTCGCATTAAGACACCAACTGCAGATACTAAAATATCCTCATCAGGGCTGTAAGCTTAGCTTTTTCACTAGTAGCACCGGTGCGGTGTTACTAACTGAAAAGCATTTGTAGTACAGACAAAATTTTTAAGCAATATGAAATTTCTCAAATATCACTCAGAGTACACGTGTTCACTCATACGTATAAACATATTGCCATCATAAGGCCTTCTGTATTGCTGTATTAAACACAGAGAACATGTGCTGTAAATGGAAATATCCGTTGACAAAACTAATTATCTCCACCATGCCTTGATTTAAAATTTTTGGGACTGATGGGGATCTCAAATACCCAAAAACAAGTACCACCAAGTAAGAAGCGTATGTTTTGCATAATAGGATCCCAATTTAAGAGGTGTTTTGGAGTAAGAAAAAAGGGCTGTGAAAATCATATAAAAAGTAAAATATCTTCTTGGAAAAAAAACCTTTAGCTATACTCAATTCTTCAGCCAACAAAAACAAAAGAACATGTGAAATTAAGTGCCTTGGTTTAAGACGACATGTTTAAACAGCAGCAGTAACATGAAAATAATTAACTTTTAACTTGGGATGGGCGATATGACCGTTTTTTATGTTGATCGATAGCGATCATTTTTTATACTTTTTAATGACTTATTTAGGACTGCAACAATTTGTTGGTTTAGTCAACGTCATCAATGACGTAAATATGTTGACGTCAATTGCCCTGCGTCGGCACATTGTGCAAAAATGGCCGCGTGCGGAAGTAAACATGCAGACAGACGAAACAAGGCTTTTAAGGGTAAAAAAGCTCGTAAATCCAAAGTCTGGGAATATTTTGACTACAACGCAACCACGGTACTCTGTAAACTTTGCATACTAGAAATGGCTTTTCACAGCGGCACCACTGCAATGAACGGCAGCATCCAGGGGTGATTGTGCAGGACAGTGGAGGAGGACGTAAAACGTCTCCATAAGTAATTTACTCCTTAATCCCAACACCATGCATTTAAAGTTCAAGACACAAGAAAGTTAGTGTTTGTTTTATTTTTACATGTTCTACGCCTGTGTTACCACAACCGGGTACCGGTAACATTTCGGCATGTTGGCTTTTTCCTACTGTAAGACGGTCACTTTCCTGTCTGCCAGCTGCGTTAAAAAAATTAATAACATGGGTTAGCTATCACCGTTAGATTTTGTTACACTCAAGAAATTATTTGAATTAGTTTCCCTTATGTTAGAAAACAAGGCTCAAAGTGAAACTGTATGGTAGTTAGGGATGATGTTTGATAAGAAATTATCGAGTTCGAGCCTGTTATCGAATCCTCTTATCAAACCGATTCCTTATCGATTCTCTTATCGAGTCCAGATAGGTGGTTGTATATGGAAAAAAACACACAATATTTGGTTTAATAAAAGCTCACTTTTATTATATAAGAAAACAATTTAATCTAATAAATATATAAATATTGACTGCTACCCCCCTAAAAAAATAAAATAAAATAAATATTGACTGTTGTTACCCAAAGTATATTAAGTGGGATTTTTTCAGAAAAACAAATATATACAGTAACACAAAAACAACCTGTCTCTGTGATCAATATAGGTGTATAAATAATAATATAGTGTTAAATAAAATCAGTCCCTTGGGCACAAAACTGAAAATAATACAGCTTTCCAAAAAGTGCAATTCTGCTGCTATTTGACATAACTGTTTGTTATGATGCTTTGACATTTTTGCACTTTATTTCTTTATTGAAAGAAAATTCTATGAAGAGAAAAGTTCTTTGCAAATGTGGATACAATGCTTAAAAAAATGAAAAGTTAAAGCTAAAAAAAGAAATACACTTTGAGTTAACATTATTTCCTTATATGGGGAAAGATGTTATGAGCTAGGGAATATAACAACTACACTACCCAGCATGCAAAGGGAGTGACGAGCATGCGCGGTAGCCCCGAAAAGTGTTGCATATCGTCACCCAGCAGCTAAGAATGAGCACGCTGTGAAAGTAAACGTCAAGAACTCAGCCAACACGCCTCGTCTGCATTATTTATAATTAGACAGACAACATATATACAGTGTGATTTGGTTTTGTTTACAAGGAAAGAAAAAACGAAAGTTAAAAAAGGGAGATGTCATATATGTATGTGCTGCGGTTGCTTTAAGAACGTTGTGACAGCTGCCGTAAAGGAGGTACGTTGCTAGCCTGGTTGCTATGTTTCCGGTTGGTCGTAAAAGTGTTCGTCATGTGTTTGTACCCTGCTCAAATCTCTCAGTAAAGTTATTCATTGGATTATACCTTTTGTTTTTAACTTTATTACACCTTGGAGCGCTTTTTCCCGTCCATTTTGTTCCTGCTTTCGCTATCTGCGCCTAATGACTGAGCTACGTGACGCCATTTATTGTGATGTCCCACGGAGCATTTCTGGTCGGGACGGGATTCGAATAAAGAACCAACTCTTTTTCTTTACTATAGAGGTCTCGATAACGGGTACCGGTTCTCAAAAAGGGATTCGAGTCCGAGGACTCGGTTCTTTTCTTATCGAACAACCGAGAAAACCGGTTTCGAGTATCATCCCTAATGGTAGTTGACACGGATTTCATGCTAAGTCAGTTTTGTGAGTCTCATCAGTTGTCATGCTTTTACATACATTGTAGTATGCATGTGTATTTAATTTCAGTACTTTTTATAACAATTTAATGCATTTATGGCAAGCACAGTTGTGTGACATGGAGCTAATGCATACATTAAATAAGCTTCTGATTTACCGCTATTTTAAATACTTGTTTGTTTTTCAAAACAAGATGGGGTACCCTGAATGAAGTTGCACATCTAAGCTATTAACTGTACTTCCTCACAGCATACTGAATGATGGTCAAGAGATGAGACTCTTTGCCATTGTTGATGGAGAAGACGTTCGTGAAATGATTAATACATATCATTTAGGAATACACACTTCTCACTAGGGATGATACTCGAAACCGGTTTTCCCGGTTGTTCGATAAGAAAAGAACAGAGTCCTCGGACTCGAATCCCTTTTTGAGAACCGGTACCCGTTATCGAGACCACTATAGTAAAGAAAAAGAGTTGGTTCTTTATTCGAATCCCTGGAATCCCATCCCGACCAGAAATGCTCCGTGGGACATCACAAGAAATGACGTCATGTAGCTCAGTCATTAGGAGCAGATAGTGAAAGCAGGAAAACAATGGACCGGAAAAAGCGCTCCAAAGTGTAATAAAGTTCAAAACAAAAGGTATAATCCAATGAATAACTTTACTGAGAGATTTGAGCAGGGTACAAACACATGACGAACACTTTTACGACCAACCGGAAACATAGCAACCAGGCTAGCAACACACCTCCTTTACGGCAGCTGTCGCAACGTTCTTAAAGCAACCGCAGCACATACATACATATATATATATATATAACATATATGATCTCCCTTTTTTAACTTTTGTTTTTCTTTCCTTGTAGACAAAACAAAATCACACTGTATATGTGTTGTCTGTCTAATTATAAATAATGCAGACAAGGCGTGTTGGCTGAGTTCTTGACGTTTACTTTCACAGCGTGCTCATAACCTCATTCTTAGCTGCCGGGTGGCACATGCAACAACACTTTTCGGGGCTACTGCGCATGCTCGTCACTCCCGTTGCATGCTGGGTAGTGCAGTTGTTATTTTCCCTAGCTCATAACATCACATCTTTCCCCCTATATAGAAAGATTTTAACTCAATAAAGTGTATTTCTTTTTTTAGCTTTAACTTTTCATTTTTTAGCATTGTAACCACATTTGCAAACAACTTTTCTCTTCATAGAATTTTATTTCAAAAAAAATAATGAAGTGCAAAAATGTCAAAGCATCATAACAATCAATCCTTTCCGTGTCCGGGCCAGGTAAGGTTCCCCGTGTTGGGGAGTATGGTTGCAAAGCTGAAACTTAAAGGAATTGACGGAAGGGCACCACCAGGAGTGGAGCCTGCGGCTTAATTTGAGGAAGGCTGCAGAAGCAAGATAGCCGAAACTTGCCAGGTACAAAACTTTACCTTACTAGCCTATATAAATCAACTATTTATAAATCATAACAAACAGTTATGTCAAATAGCAGCAGAAGTGCACTTTTTGGAGAGCTGAATTTTTTTCAGTTTTGTGCCCAAGGGACTGATTTTATGTAACATTATATTATTATTTATACACCTATAGGGATCACAGAGACAGGTTGTTTTTGTGTTACTGTATATATTTGTTTTTCCTGAAAAATCCCACTTAATATACTTTGTGTAACAACAGTCAATATTTATTTTTTTTATTTTATTTTTTTAGGGGGTAACAGTCAATATTTATATATTTATTAGATTTTATTTTTTTCTTATATAATAAAAGTGAGCTTTTGTTAAACCAAATATTGTGTGTTTTTTTCCATATACAACAACCTATCTGGACTCGATAAGAGAATCGATAAGGAATCGGTTCGATAAGAGGATTCGATAAAAGGCTCAAACTCGATAATTTCTTATCAAACATCATCCCTACTTCCCACCGCAGAGAAAAAATATGAAACCACTATTGAGAAAGTGAGAGCGGAATTTAAAAATGCATCAAAAATTACACTCACTTTAGATATTTGGACAAGTCTTGCCACAGAGTCATATCTGGGAGTCACATGCCACATTGCTAATCAAATTGGAACATTGATTCATACACACTTACCACAATGCCACTTGACGAGCAACTTACAGCAGAAAATATTGCTGGTTGAGTGGAAAAGGTGGCAGAAATGTTTGGTATTTCTCTAAAAAACGTACTGGGTGTTATTCAAGATAACGCCTTGAATGTAGTGGCCGCTCTCAGGATCTTGGAAGGGAGGCATGCAGCAGTGTGCTCGCCATACCCTTCAACTAGTTGTGAACAGCACCCCAAAAGAGGGTCTCGAGATAAGAAAAGCACTTAGGGCTGCTGGGAGCCTTGTGGAACTTAAAAAAAAAAAAAAGGGAGTTGGCCAATATAAAATACTGAGACTACAATGACCTTGATTAATGACGACTTCCATAGACATGGTTTTTTTTTACATTTGCTGACAATACCTATACAAATATAACACGTGGAAAATTAATTCGTAAAATTTGTTGCACACCTACTTAAAAAAAAACAAAAAAACAAATGTATCGAAAAAATTATCAATAGATTAGTTGATTTGAGAAATAATAGTTTGATGCAGCTCTAAATTTGAGAAATAATAGTTTGATGCAGCTCTAGACTTATTTAAAGTGCAACTGCACTTTAAAAAAATTTTTTTTGCCAACCTTCACAATCATTATGAGAGACAAGACCACACATTTTTTTTTAAAGATTTTAAAGATCAGAAAAAACGCTTGCAAGATGCTGCTAATGGGAGTCATCGTTGTAGCCTTCAAAAGTCTCTAAAACAACTTCAAAGCCCTCCGTCATTGTTTTATATACACGCTGCAAATCTCTATATAATGTAGTAACAGACACGATCATACAAAATATGTAATATGTACAATATTTACCGCATTTTGGTCATTTTATGCACAGCCGAAACTAGTTCTTCGGCGCATTTATTTCCTTTTTCGTAGCAGCGTTCTTCCGACTTCCCGCAACAAATATGTTCCTACTCCACGTTTTCTAATCATGGCAGACTTGGTAATAAGACAACAAAGACGACTATTTTTGGATAAACGAGGATTCACAACCTTATCTTTTTGAAACTTATGGAGGATGAACTACTGAAGAAGAAGTAGGCCAAAACTCTGGAGCAGATGGAAGCCGAGAGTGCGACAAGGTCTTGTTGCAAATCTGGAACTTTTAAGCCAAGCTATGCTATGTCAATTGGAAACGTCCCCGCTCAGCTTGACCACACGGACAACGGTCTATCGAGTGAGTCACTATACTACTGATAATGATACATGCAGCACATCACCGTACACTACAGTGCAAGCAGGGTACAAACAAAACATGAAATGTGGGCTAATACTTTACAGATACTGTAAATATGATTGTTCATGTTTTTTAGTCAATACAGATTGGTGTCTTATTGCATTGTGTTGTGCACTAAACACAATAGTGTCGCTACAATTAGGTTATTATACAGGTTACTGAACGTAAATGAAGTATTGTGGGCGGTTTTGGAATGCATTTTAAAGTGATTTAGAGGTAGAATTGATTGCTCCCATTAGCTGCATTGCTAGCTACCAAGAACAAGACGATTTGTATATGTTAGAAAGCGATTGCGAACGATAGGCAAAATTCCAATGTTGGGTGAGTGAGTGGAAGAGGTAGAAGAGCGAGCGGTAGCATGCAGCGGTAGCATGCAGCAGTAGCGGTGACTGGCGAATGTGTCCGGCAGAAATAAGAATAAAGTAGCGATGTCCGATAATGGCTTTTATGCCGATATTCCGATATTGTCCAACTCTTAATTACCGATTGCTATATCAACCGATACCGATATATACAGTCGTGGAATTAACACATTATCATGCCTAATTTTGTTGTGATGCCCCGGTGGATGCATTAAACAATGTAACAAGGTTTTCCAAAATAAATCAACTCAAGTTATGGAAAAAAAATGCCAACATGGCACTGCCATATTTATTATTGAAGTCACAAAGTGCATTATTTTTTTTAACATGCCTCAAAACAGCAGCTTGGAATTTGGGACATGCTCTCCCTGAGAGAGCATGAGGAGGTTGAGGTGGGCTGGGGTGGGGGGGGGGAATTAGCGTAGGGTGTATATAGTAGCGTCCCGGAAGAGCTAGTGCTGCAAGGGGTTCTGGGTATTTGTTCTGTTGTGTTTATGTTGTGTTACGGTGCAGATGTTCTCCCAAAATGTGTTTGTCATTCTTGTTTGGTGTAGGTTCACAGTGTGGCGCATATTTGTAACAGTGTTAAAGTTGTTTATACGCCACCCTCAGTGTGACTTGTATGGCTGTTGACCAAGTATGCATTGCATTCACTTGTGTGTGTGAAAAGCCGTAGGTATTATGTGATTGGACCGGCACGCAAAGGCAGTGCCTTTAAGGTTTATTGGTGCTCTGTATTACGTACAGCTGCGTTTTAAAAAGTCATACATTTTACTTTTTGAAACCGATACCGATAGTTTCCAATATTAAATTTCAAAGCATTTATCTGCCGATAATATCGGCAGCCCGATATTATCGGACATCTCTAGAATAAAGCAACCAAATTGTCACAAGTCGGCGGCCTCCTCATTTTGACCCAAAAGCGGAGCTTAGCAGACCCATTGTCAGGTGAAGTGAAGCGTGTTACTCCCGTCAAAAACATCGGCCCTGGAGGGGACGTCTCCCCTGCACTCCTCGACTACGGTCTGGGAGCCGAACAGCTGGAAAGGTGTAGTTGATACTATCACGTGATTGGCTGTTAGCGTGTCCCTCCCATTGCTCAGTGACACTTCCTCTTTCCTGTATTCCCAAAGCATGAGTGGCTTCATGAAACGAATCTTGCTTTATAATTTCTGGTTTATTCCGAACAAAAAAATATATCAAATATCTTATCGAACTTATTTTATATTGATGTCCATTATGTGTCTATCGCGATGTATATTGGTATTGTATTGTCGGCCCAGCTTTCCTTTAACAATGGTGTTTTTAAAAGGTAAACATTATTACTCATATTACTTACATACAGTGGGGCAAAAAAGTATTTAGTCAGCCACCCATTGATTGTCAATGGGTGGCTGACTAAATACTTTTTTGCCCCACTGTATTACTCTGGCTCCCACACACACTGGGAGTCAAATGTATTGTACATACAAATTCACATATACTCATATACATATACATACACACATACATAGGTACCTACGCTCCCACATACATATACAAATCAGTGTTTCCCACACATTCATTTATTTGTGGCGGCCCGCCGCGAAAGAATTAAGGCCGCCACAAAAATATATATATATACCGTATTTCCTTGAATAGCCGCAGGGGCGTTAATTAATTTAAAACCTCCTGTCACACCTGCGTTTACCGGAAACCGGCGGGATGGCCGTGCATGCGGTAATTATTTTAAAACCTCTTCTCACTCCGGCGTTTACCAAAAGGAATCCATAAAATTTAGGCGTGCGCTTTGAGTGTCATGTAAGCATACCATCATGAAAAGCACATTTAATTAAAAAAAACGTTATTATGGTCTTACCTGTACTTATAAATGGAGTCCATTTGCAGCTCCTTCTGACCAAAAGCATCGATAACTTGTTTATAGAAGTCTTCCTTATTTTCTTTCTTCAGTTTTAAAAGTCTCTGTTTCGATGGAGATATTCCTTTAATTATTACCTCCTGCTTCGATTGAAAGTCCAGTTTAGAAAACTGTTTTATTTTAGATACCTGTATGTGATCCTCCATGTTAGAAGTTCAGGCAGAGGGAAAAAATAAATCTCTTGCTGCGTGTGTTCACTTCTTCTGCAGTACAGGAAGTCGCAAGAAGGATCACTAGCGCGGCAGCGCCCTCTACCACCAGGAGGCGGGAGTCATTTAATGACTTATACAGTATTTCACACACGCAGCTACGGTATATTAATAAAACATAGCTGCTTACTGTTCTCTTTAGCATACTGTACCGGTATTCAATAGCTTGGACCTTAAATCCTACTGAAAAGCTCTTTATCTTTTTTCCTTTGTGCGATTGTAAACTACTGAAAGCAGCTTCCTCCGTTTTGAAAATGAGGACAGATGCGTCACTCGTGACGTAACGAATTTGACCCGGTGGAAGTTCTAGCCATATGCTAAATATTTTGCGAAACGAGTTTGACCCGGCGAAAATTATAGACATGCGATAATAAAATTAATATTTTGCGAAACGAATTTGATCCAGCTTCAATAATAAACCGGCGATAAGGCCAAGCATGCGTTAATTATTTTGAGAAACGAGTTTGACCCGGCAGTAATTCTAGACGTGCGAATACTATATTCCCTGCGCCAATTCAAGGAAATACGGTATATATATTTTTTATTTTTTTTTGTTTCCTGTCAAGCTTCTCAGGCAAATCATATAGTTGATGTAGATGCCCATATCGGCTGTTCAGATTTACTTTACAAAAGATAAGTGTAGGATCAAGATTTTTGGAGCTCTTTGTTCAGTGGATCAGATGTTTGATGAAGCTTTGTGTCTATCTACCACCACTACTGTTTTCTGTTTATTTGTTACTGACTGTGGCAGGACACCTCTGCCTCTGTTGCTGGTAAATAATATGGTTGTAGTAGTAGGCTAAAGTTAAATTATTTAGTATGCACTAATTAAAAGGGGCAGAGCTTTAAGAGACATTTTAGCTTTTATATTTTTATAAGATATATTTTTTGTAAGAACCACAATTAATAAATATATTTCAGTGAATAACTTATTGTTCAAATCTGTATATAAATATGTACATAAAGTGTTGTAATTATATTGTAAAATGGATGGATGGACGGACGTTTAAAACAAAACTGTTATTATTAATTAGTAAGTATACATTTTTTTTAGCCTTTTTAGAGAAAATCATATCATTGTAGTAAATTATGCAAATTACTCGATGATGTCATGGTGACCACGCCCATAGCCCCGCCCCCACCGCCACAGGTATCTCGGCAGTTTATGGGAAACACTGCAAATACAGTACATATTTACACACTCAAAGTACGTACATCCACACGCACATTCATTATACAAACATACATATACACATACTGTACATATACATTCACTGTACAAACATACACATACTGTACATATACATTCACTGTACAAACATACATATACACATACTGTACATATACATTCACTGTACAAACATACATATACACATACTGTACATATACATTCACTGTACAAACACACATACCATATACACATACTGTACATATACATTCACTGTACAAACATACATATACACATTCTGTACATATACATTCACTGTACAAACACACATACTATATACACATACTGTACATATACATTCACTGTACAAACACACATATACAAGTACATATGCACACATACACTCATGCACATAAACACGTTTCGTCAAACATATATTAATGTTGTTGTCCTAGGGTAAACTGGGTATAACACATGGCACACTGACAAAGCTTAACCTATTGTTACTATAACATTATACAAGGTTAATGTAGGTTGCTTCTCTTTCTTCCCCTCCATTTTTCTGCATTCCTTCGTATCTCAAGTTATCATTACATATATGTATTGTTGCATTTGAACAACTGTATTGTTGATAATAATCCAATCCAATCCACTTTATTTATATAGCACATTTACACAACAAGAATGTTTCCAAAGTGCTGCACAGCCATGTTAAAAACAATATTAAAAACAATATTATGCTACACCAATGACTGAATAAAAACAAAGAATAAATGAATAGAAAACCAATACAGAGACAATATAAAAAATAAATATGATTAAAAACGATTTTTAAAGGGTAAAACCAATTAAAACAGTAAAATAGACATCAAAATTTATAAAAAAACACACAGGACAACAGACCACACAACTCACGTAGTGTTAAAAGCCAAAGAATAAAAGTGGGTCTTAAGACGAGACTTAAAACACTCCACTGTGGAAGCAGTTTGAAAATGGAGGGGCAGAGTGTTCTCGTCCTGGGCACCACGAGCTGGAGCTCGTGGTGCCCAGGAATAAAGGTAAAGTATTGGTATTGTTCATTATCAATAGCGCTATTTCTATTGGTATTCGTATTGCTCCATTTTTAGTGTAATAATGCTCATTGTCATTTCTGTATTATTTTTTATTTTCGCTAACTGCTTGTTTGCTATTACTTTTACCATCATATTTGTACATGTCGTATTTGCTGATGTTGCTCTATTGTTGTTGTTGTTGGGTTTGCTGTTGTTGTCTCTCTGTCTAATCCCCCTCTTTTCCCCACAATTCCCCCCTCTGTCTTCCTTTTTTTCTCTTTCTATCCCCTCCTGCTCCGGCTGCACCAAATGATAATATAAATATGTTTAATAAAGTCAAATACAAATAAGGCAACAAGAGAAGTATCCTACACTTCTCTTTTGTAAAGTAAATCTACTATATGATTTGCCTGAGAAGCTGGACAGGACAAAAAAAAAAAAAAAAAAAGGTAAACATTATTGTAGGACATACGTACAAAGATTTTAGGCAGGAACACCAACTTGCCAACTGCCTCATGATGCTGTGTGACAGGCTGTTTTTTGACAATTATTTTAAAAAGTAATCAGTTACTTTACCAAAAAAGTAATTGAATTACTAACGGAATTACTCTTTCATAAATGTAATATTACAAAGGAAAGCAATTAATGTGTTACTTTAAAAAAAATTCTAATATCTGGCATAATGCTGTTGAGTATAAAGTATACACCATAAATTCCGGACTATAAACGGCTACTTTTTTCCTAGATTTTGAACCCTGCAGTTTATGAAACGTAGTGGCTAATTCACGGATGTTCTTCCCGCTAATGCCCGTAATGTTTTGTGTTCAATAGTTTGCATTAAAACCAAGCAAATGACTGAAATGGTGTTATTGTTTGTGCTATGGCGCCATCTTTTAGACAAGTACACTCACTGCAGGCATTGCGGGTTGAACATGTACTTCCTTTTTTGATGCCGTAAACCACAAATAAGCGTCATAGGGTTTTTGCTCGAAAGCATTCTTCGTTTATCACTCCAAGCAATGTTTGTAAGTTTCTCAGTTTAACTAAACCAATTCTTACCTATTAAACCATCCCATGTTTATCGTCTGTAGGAGTGTTTTCATGCATATTTTACATGCTATCATAATGTTAAGTAATTAGCGTCGTTAGCATTAGCTAGTATGCAAACACGTTTGAGTGTCTGTGTTAGTATTATTACCTCACAATGGCATTATTTTTGCATTGTTTCAGTTTCACAAATTTCTCAATAAATTTGCCAAAACGTCGCCGTGGACTAAATGAGTTTGTTTATCTGATTGGAGAGCTAGCTTCCACAGCTAGTAGGTCCATGATAGGGATGTCACACATTTCTTATGTTATTGTGACCAAATTTATCAGTTATTATCATCGCGGTATTTCAAATGTGCTCAACATTTTCAAAAAGTACTTCTACTGAACTCTTTGAATCCAGTTTTATTGAAAGAAAAAAAACAACACATTAAAAACGATTTCCTTCAAATATATAAGAACACTGTACTTGTGCCTGAAGCAAACATTTTATGTGCATATTGAAAAAACAAGCACAAAGTAATGTAAAATTACATAAGTAAAAATGCAAAAATTGCGCAAGGTAGCATCTTATGGACATAGGAGATAAACAAATTAAAACATATGAGAATTTTGCAAGACGGCACTTGATGGCCATATGACATAACGGCACTTTTCGTCCATATAGATAAAAATAGTGTGTTCACATATGAGATCTAGTCTTAAACATAGGACTGCACGATTATGGCCGAAATAATAATTAAGATTTTATCAATAGTGAAAACACGATTCTTAATCAGGATTATTCAATTCATTATGTTAGGTAAAACAGTGTTGGTGTGTGAACGTGACACCGTCATGTAATTTGAAATGAGACCACATCCTCCCTCCAGATGTCCGACATCATGCCTTCGCATTAAATGCTTGCGTATCACAGATGTACTGCCAAAAAAACAAGATATTAAGGTTTTTAACAAGAATAAGAGGATATTTTCTCACACTTTACATGTTATACGTGATTGACCTAATGAGTGCAGTGCTGCTGTGATCGTGATGCTAATGACAAAAAGGAAAAGTTTTGTTTGCAGTTGATTTTTATAACTAATATTAGTCTCATCTACAATTAATTTTCTGCAGTTGTTTTTATGGTGTGAAGTTCCTATTTAGTCTCTTTTAGCTATATATGTCCCTGTTGTTCAGCAATGTATGCTAGCGATATCAAGATTCAGTATGCGCTGTTCAGCCTACGAGAGATTTATTCATCTAGTTTATTAATATTGTTTAGGATAGTTTCTTGATACTAACAGATAGCACCGAAGACTAAAGCTGCACGATTATGGCCAAAATAATAATCACCATTATTTTTTATATCAACATTGAAATCACAATTATTTACTATGTTATGTAAAACATTTTATTGCTTTTTCTGTTTTAAACAAACAGTATGTGAACTGGGCTTTAATTTCAAAATCAAACTTAAAAAAAAAAAATCAGCTATAAAATAAAATTAACAAAAGGCAAAGAGCTAACTAAAAATAAATATGCTATTGCAGAGTGAGATCATAAGAGTGCAAACAAGTGAACAAATAAGCCTATGCACAAAAGGCACATAGTCCAAGAAACACAGTATATATAGAACATGTCTTTGCCAAATAAAACGTTATTATATCCATTATTTATGCATGTTTTTGAGAGGTGGATGGATACGGGGTCCCTCGGTGCACCGTTGATGTTATGCTAGTCTGTACGTTGGGGCTTTGCAATGGAGACGAGCACCCCGCTCTGTGAAAAACCATAACTGTATTTGAAGTATTAGCTTCATGTCGGGGGCAAACAAACGATGGCTGTTGAGAAAAGAAGGAAAGTGTTTTTAACCTGTCGCCACAACTCAATTTGTTTAAATGTGCACACCAACGCTGCTTTGCTGTGCAACTTGTGCCGTTTGTTGGTCTATATGCACGGGGCCATTTCCAGGTTTACGGGAACGAGCGGGAGGATGCCGTGAGGTGAGCGGGCATATTCCGGGGGGATAAAATGTGGGTCACTCTGCGGGAGAGAAGGGCACCAATGTAATAATTAATTTATTTTTCCGAATATTTTCGGGAACTACAGGCAGCCAGCTGATCAACTGTCAGTCACCCTCTCACTTGCTCTCACATTAGTACACTGTCCTTCGGTTGGCTGACTGTTGGTTGTGAAAGTGCTTTAATTGATATTCAGCGGAGCCTGCTTTTTAAATGTTAATATCGCCGACGATCACCCTCATTTAATCGTAGCGGCCAAAATCGTTATCACGATTAAAATTTTATTAATTGTGCAGCTCTACCAAAGACGCTATAATGTGGTCATCCGTGTCAAATAAAGCACTTGGCTTTCCTGCACAACAACAACTAAGCTTTCAGTTTCTTTAATGAAAATCGAACACAAAAATACAGTGGATTGGACCAACAATTATATTATTTATTACTAGGACTTATCGATTATCGCTTTCCGTCTGTGACTTGTTTTGTTTATATTTGCCGGGTCATATTTCCGTCCCCGTTTATTGCGTTTTTATTGGTCGTCTTCCAAGTAATTAACTTTCCAGTACAACTTCTTAAATTTTGATTCGCCGAAAGTTTTATCAATCACAAATACTGCCTCAGTTTGCGCTCTGACAAATTTACCGCGGGGGGATGTCAAAAGAAAGACCTCATGGTAAACACTAAAGTGAGTGTGAAGTCAACCTTTTTAACTTCATCCTGTGCCATGTCTCCAGTAAATGAGTTGTTTTAGTCTTTGTGAGTCCATAGAAACTTCACTTTTATCTACCACTGGATCGACATAGTTTGAGGATGGAGACAGGCTAGCTGTTAGCTTCAAGCTTAGCTGTTAGCTTCAAGCAGCACCCAACCAGACTCCTCCACCCCAAAAACATACTTTGTAGGTCAACAAACAGGGCAAATATGTGCATTTTGAAGTGTTAATATGCGAGAAGTGTTCAAAAGGAGTCTCTTGGAGAAGTGGCTGGCAAGTTAGCAAGTGTCGCTCCCAACACTGACAGTGACGTCATCACTGAAGCAGAGATGCTGACTGTGCGTTATGATAAATGTGCATGCGTCGCCAGGCTCTGCTTTTTAATCGATAGACTTATCAGATTTACATTTTTATTATCTACAGCATGGGTGTCAAAAGTCTGGCTCGGAGGCCATTTGTGGCCTGCAGCTAATGTTTTAAAGGCCCACGGCATATTCTAAAAATACTATTAAAATAAACAAAAACTTAACAAAAGTGGAATAAAAAAAGCTTACAGTTGAAATGTAATTTATAAAAAGTCGCAATGTTGACTAATAAAACAAAGCTGTTTTTTTCTTTAAAACTGTCATTGCTCAAAAAATATTGAATCAAAGTCAATGTTTTTATGAATTATTGACCTATCCAAGGCTCCGATTACTTCACATCAAATATTCCACTTTGAAAAATATTTTTTGCGGAAGATTTTGCATATTTTGTGTGTTTGCCATAAAAAAAAAGTTTTCTTTGACAAAAAGGGCAGAAAACAAACCAACAAAAAAACATGGAAAAAATCAACAACTTAGAATTGACGGATAGATCTGAAGTTGATGTAGACTCTAGAAATGTAACCGTTAAATAAATAATGTATATGTATGCCCTGGCACCCGATTATCATAATTTCATGACCGAAGCAAAAAACTTTACACTTTTATACTGAAATAAATATACCTACAACTTATTAAATAAAAATATCCAAAAAACTACCGGCAGCGGTAAACTTTAGATCCATGAAGGAAATAAGAAAGTGAATGAATGTTTATACTGAATAAATTTACATATGCATAAAAATTTGTTTTCTTGTGTATTTTTTGTTTTTATGAATTAAGTAACATTAATGACAACTTTTTTCCAAAACACATAATAGAATGTGAGATATAACAGGATAATGCATACATTTATCATTTGTTTTCAAAACGGTTACAAAAAAGTGGGACCACAAAAATTTACTGTGTGACCCCATTTTTATGACTTGAATTTTGAAAATTCCTAGCGCCAACACTGTAAGAAGAAGACAACGTCCGACACTCTTTTTAGCTTTTATCGCCAAACTTATGCTAACCACGAGCCAAATTCCAACAAGTACTTCCTTCGTGCACACACATCCGTCTATGTATTTCACTCCCAGAGACACAACAACACTTCCTTATTCTCCGCCAACATGTGTTCAAGACCATGGGAAAGATGAACATCATAACACACGGACATACACTTTAGCACAAGCAGGTAGTTACAGTGTGAATGGATTTGTATAGTTTATTACTTGCGCACTATTGACTAGTGATGCACTGAAAATTTGGCCCTCGAAAAACAACGCACTTTGATCACCGAAACCGCGCTAACGAAACTGGATGTTGTGATGACATAAGCTATACGTATTGGGTTGTCTGGAGCAGAGCCAGCATGTCCACGCTGTGGACATATTTTAATGTATTCGAGCGGGTATTAGTAAGAACTTTACACTACTTTATATTAGAAATGGCAATATCGGAGGATGAATGTCCCATAACAAGAAGATAGAGAAAAAGAAGCTTATCGACTATGGCATTTCACGGACTACAAAGACGGACGCGCGCAGTTTTTCAGGACTTTTGCAGATTCCAAATACAGATCAGCAGGTACCAGAAGGTAAGAAAAGTTGCTTTTGCATAATATTGTGAAATAAAACGCTAGATAATATGTCTTACCTTATACACAATATTTAAGATGGCCGTGGCAGCTTTTATGAAAGCAACATCAAATACGTAGTTTTCTCCTCCGCTGTATATTTTTAGTGTGGGACAAGTACGTCTGTTGCCAATATTGTCCACACCTGTCTCCATCTAAAAACAGCAGTGCACTCTTAAACGCACGCCGAGAAGCAAGGGAAAATTACGTTAAACCAAGCGCTTGGTTCTGTTTATTCAGAGGGGAAATCTCCAGAGCAAAGATTGTGTAGTTTGTCCGCCATGATTTTCGAACCAAACGATGCTAGTGCGCATGCACCCGACTTTGTTTTCAGGAAGTAAGCAGTGTTGCCTAAAATGCATTAATGACGTTTTTCTGTAATTAAAAAATTAGACAGTATTACTAACCGTCTGGAATTTTATCGGGGTTTATCATTATACCATTTACCATTATATCCCTACATGAAAGCATGATCACTCTTCTTTTTATCTGCATCTGCACACTTTGCTTTTCATCTAATTCATTCTTTATTGTCTATGAATGATTTTATTTGTATTTATGATTCTATTTGCCTACTTGTAATTGTATGCACCAGTAAAGCACTTTGAACTGCCCTGCATAAAAATTGTGCTCCATTAATAAACTTGCCTTTCCTGTTTTTTTGGTCATATGCCATGGTCAATTACGCAAATTAGACATATAAAATCAATGACATCCCTCCTTCTCATGCAGTTGTAACTCCATTTACGAGTATTTTTACCTGTCTCTCAGCTAATTGTTATGCTTTAAGTTGCAAGCAACACCCGGCCCACTGCTACTTGCCGTAGAGACTGTCAAAATGAACCCCGTAAAAGCCGGCCAAAACATTCGGTCTTACTTGCTAGCTTCAGCAAAGTGAGTGTGAAGGACAGTGCTGAGTAGATGTCGGAATCTTTGGGCACCCCACGATTCAATTATGATTAAGGAGCTACGATTCAATTAAAATTCGATTATTGATGCATCTTTAATTTATGTATATTGAAGCAGTTTTACATTTCCTTTCACTAAATAAGCGTTTATCACTTGCAACTTTAAAAAACTATTCATTTGTAATAAGAAACCATCAAATTAATTTCCACATTTATTAAATTCATGAAAATGTGTGCAAAACTAGAACATACGAGCCCTATAATAAAGGACCGGGTCAGATCTCTCTGTGAGGTGGCTGACTGCAATCAGCCAAATTTCAGAACTGTCTCCCGTCGGCATCCTTCCGTCTCGGGAGACTATGGGGGTAGATCCAAAAAAAGGGGGGGGGGGGGTCTCACTGGGATGGTCCCTCCCACAGGGACGGAGATGGCCCCTGGCACCTGTTTCCTTCGCCAATCGGATGGGCTTAGAACCGGTATCTGCTGGAGTGACCTCTCCAGTGGATCTACATGGCCTGGGCATAGAACTATGGAGGGCAAGCTGTTGTCCAGGCAGCAACCCCCCCCTCTCCGCATGGCTGGTGGATCCAAGGGAGCGACGAGTGTCGATACGACTTGGCACCAGCGACGCCGCAGGAGTTGCCGGAATGACGCTACAACATCAAACCGCCTTCAGGACTCCGGCTCCTGATTTTCTGTCGGGGTTTACTCCCTTAGCCTTACCCTCAAGTGGGTTGACCGCAAGGCAGCGGTGGTTTTGAGATTGGAGATTTCCTTCTCCTAGATGGGCTGCCTTACCAGGTTTACGAGCCCCATCTGCCTGAATGCGGCAGGTAGCACCGGGGTACATCTTACCCGTGGCGGTATAAGCCCGACCGGTCTACTTTATTTACAATAAATAAATCGATTATCGATTGACCTTTACTAATCGATTCTATAATTGTCCATGTCCCAACTGCGATGCATCTAAAAATGTATTATTTCCACCACCTCTAGTGCTGAGAAAAAAGAAGAATAATAATATTCATTTAATTAAATAAATAAATCATCAAATACATGTGGGCGACTTGGTGAGGCAGTTTGAGCATTACACAGCAAGTCGGCACCATACTGAAAAACAGTGAGTTGATAACACCAGCCAGGGATGTTAAAATTATATCCAAACAATTAACATTTATCAATTAAGATACAAATAAGCTGCTAATGGTATGTTTGACAGAGAAGCAACTTGAAGGAGATGCCGTAGAAGTCCACTCTCCAAAATAAAAACAATTACATTACTATTTCATAAAACGACTGTAGTTTGTAGTACATTTGTTTGTATTTTCTTATCTAAAAGTTTTTTTTTTCAAATGCATGTTACGTGTTAATAGTTCATTGGGCGAAGCACGGATTACATTGATTGAAATTAATTTTAATGGGCAATGTTAATTTCAAAGTGTTATAGAATCAATAAAGCTTGTGAGTTGAAGTAGTACAGTAGGTGCATTTTTGTTGATGTGGTAGAATCCAAATTTATATTACCAGGTTTTTCTTTATCTTACTTTGCATCGGACAAAAAGTCATTGGCCCCGTTTTCACTGCACATCAAATCAAAATTTTCTGCCTTTAAAGTGACGCTTAATGCTCCAAAGTGCGTCACATCTGATCTTCTTTGCATCAGATACAGGCGACATCAGAAGGTAATCTGAATCCGATTGCAATCTGTTCTTTTCAAATGTGACTTCAGTCTATACGGAAATGAGACCTGAATGCGAGCTCAATGATAAAAAATAAAGCAATAAAGTAAATTCATGCTGAAGACCGTGCCTCCTCTACTTAACAGCCATAAAAAGATTGGAACATTCCCAAATAAATTACACTATATATATTTATGCATACATTATATAACAATGTATGCATAAAAAACAAGTTTTAAAGGTGTGGTAACTTTTATCTTATTTTGTAGTGGTACTAGCAAATTCCTTGTTTATTTTTGGAATCTGGTCAACTTCCTTTGTATTAAATTTATTGGACTGCGCATGCCACATTGGGGCCTGTGCGCGTTTATACTGGAGTCTACTAAAGATCACATTTTACTTGCAGTGTGAACAGTCTGCCGAAAAAAAATCTGATTTGGAAAAAATCTGATTATGGGACACTTCGGCCTGCAGTGTAAACTTAGTCATTGTGCGTATATTTTAATGCTGTGTAATGAGACAGCAGTTATGTCAAAGTTGTGGTTTCACGCTGCTTAGCGATAATGATGAAGTTAACAATACTACGACATGTCAACAAAAAGACCTTTTAGCACTTACCGTATTTTCCGGCCCATAGGGCGCAGCGGATTATAAGGCGCACTGCAGATGGTCTATTTTCGATCATTTTCATATATAAGGCGCACTAAAGGAGTCATATTTTTTTTTCTTCCTAAATTGAAAACACTTCCTTGTGGTCTACATCACATGTAATGGTGGTTCTTTGGGAAAATGTTGCATAGATTATGGTTTACAGATCATCTTCAAGCCGCTTTCTGACAGTCGCTACAGGACGCGCTGTTTTGTGGGCGGTCTTATTTACGTGGCTCACCTTCGGCAGCGTCTTCTCCACGTCATCTTTGTTGTAACAGTGTAGCGTGCAAGGACGGGAGTGGAAGAAGTGTACCTAACTGTTTTAATGACATTCAGACTTTACTGAAATCAATAACGGAGCAGCATCTCCTCATCCGTGGCTCACTGGTGCAATAACGCCGGAAACGTGTCCCGTGAAAAACCGTCCGTCTCTAATAATTAAAGTTCCTTGGTTGAATAATGTAAACTCACTAAACCGGTATCTTTTAGCGTTTTCATGGCGAGTTTACTGACGGATATAAGTAAGAACTTTGCAATAGAAATGGCAACAGCGGAGGATTAATGTCCCATAACAAGAAGATAGAGAAAACAAAGAAGCTTATCGACTACTGTGTCACCAAGGACTACAAAGGCGGACGTGCGCAATTTTTCAGGACTTATGCAGATCCCAAATACAGAACAGCAGGTACTAGAAGGTAAGAAAAGTTGCTTTTGCATAATATTGCAAAACAAAACGCCAGATAATGTCTTACCTCAAACACACACGCCATAATAATACTCGTATGTTGAAGCACAGTACAATCCATCAAGCGGTGCGGCTTCATAGCTTACCAAAGTCATACTAAAATATTTTTACAGATTTTTGAGCGCTGTGTGTAATGTTCTGTATTTTCAATGGGACATATAAAATGTTGGTGTTATTTACTTGAGTCATATTGCAGTCTACACATATCTGTTGTGTGTGACTGCCATCATATTGCAGTCTACACGTATCTCTTATGTTTGACTGCTATGTATCGGTCACACTTATTTCACCATGTACCAAATAGAATAAACACAACATGATTATACCGGGTCATAAAGCGCACTGTCGAGTTTTGAGAAAAAAAAAAGATTTTAAGTGCGCCTTAAAGTCCGGAAAATACGGTAATTTGATGTCAACAAAAGCGGTCGACCATGTTTGTCGGTGTCGACTTAAACAGGTTCCACTGCACTGCTAAATGTTACAGAAGAGCAAACAGATTTAATGAAAAGGAGCATTCAGCAGAAAATAGTATATGTTGTGTTCTAATCGTTTATGGTTCAATTGAGCATTATTACTTAACATCGAACTTAAACACAATTAGAGCTCAGGTCAAGAGTGGGCCAGAATTTAATTATTTATTTATTTTTATCGGAATGCTTGATGATTAATACCGGTAATAAAAATCGTATGGGACACTTTAAACTTGGGCGGTGACGCAAAAACTGAGACAATGCTAGAAAGTAGTTCTGCTCCCTCTGATGTGCAACTTACCCTCCAAATGCAACTGAACTACACACAACGATTGTGTTCTAATCTTTTATGGTTCAATTGAGCATTATTACTTAACATCGAAATTAAACACAATTTGAGCTCAGGTCAAGAGTGGGCCATAATTCAATTATTTATTTATTTTTATCAGCTTCCTCCCACCTCCAAAGACATGCACCTGGGGATAGGTTGAATGGCAACACCAAATTGGCCCTAGTGTGTGAATGTGAGTGTGAATGTTGTCTGTCTATCTGTGTTGGCCCTGCGATGAGGTGGCGACTTGTCCAGAGTGTACCCCGCCTTCCGCCCGATTGTAGCTGAGATAGGCTCCAGTGCCCCCCGCCACCCCGAAGGGAATAAGCGGTAGAAAATGGATGGATTATTTTTATCGGAATGCTTGATGATTAATACCGGTAGGGCTGGGCGATATGGCCTTTTTTTTAATATCACAATATTTTAAGGCCATATTGCGATACATGATATATAAGTGGATATTTTGCCTTAACCATGATTGAACACTTGATGCATATAATCACAGGAGTATGATGATTCTATGTGTCTACATTAAAACATTCTTCTTCATACTGCATTAATATATGCTACTTTAAAACTTTCATGCAGAGAAGGAAATCACAACTAAAAAAGTCACTATTTTTTTCATACGGTGTTGATCTGGAAATGTTTGCCTCGGCATTTTTTATGGTGTGGGCGTGTGGCACCGAATGGAGATGTTGACATGTGGAGTAAGCACTCTTCATTCTCTAGCAGGTGACTTTTCAAATTATACTACATATTAGCAGTAATGCTACTTTTTGTAGAAACGCTTTTGCCCCACAATTGACAAATTATGGTTGTCTGTTCGACATATTCCCACTTGAAAGCCAAACCACCGCCGGACGATGGACCCCCTGCTGTTTTTTGGGGGAATTAATTATTCCTTCATTTGTTACCAGATTCGCACCTTCTCTCTCTCGTATTACCACTCGCACCACAGCTAACGTTACCCATGCTGCTACCTCTTTGCTGCGCGAGGGCGTATATGTTTGTGACGTATGTCGTGACAGTATGTGACGTGTGTAAGAAGGTGCGCTGTGAGAAGGAGACACAGGAAAGAGCGAGGAGAGCCTGTAGTGTAATGCCAGCAGCTAAAAGCAACTGCGTGAGAACGTATACTCCAATATCACGATATAGTCATTTTCTATATCGCACAGAGACAAACCCGCGCTATATTGCGTATATCTATAGGGACGGCATGGCGAAGTTGGTAGAGTGGCTGTGCCAGCAATCGGAGTGTTGCTGGTTACTGGGGTTCAATTCCCACCTTCTACCTTCCTAGTCACGTCCGTTGTGTCCTTGGGCAAGACACTTCACCCTTTGCCTCTGATGGCTGCTGGTTAGCGCCTTGCATGGCAGCTCCCGCCATCAGTGTGTGAATGTGTGTGTGAATGGGTAAATGTGGAAATACTGTCAAAGCGCTTTGAGTACCTTGAAGGTAGAAAAGCGCTATAGAAGTATAACCCATTTATCATTTATATCGATATATCACCCAGCCCTAAATACCGGTAATAAAAAATTGGATGGGAAACTTGGGCGGTGACGCAAAAACAGACAATGCTAGAAAGTAGTTCTGCTCCCTCTGATGTGCAACTTACCCTCCAAATGCAACTGAACTACACACAACTATTGTGTTCTAATCGTGTATGGCTCAATTGAGCATTATTACTTAACATCGAAATTAAAAACAATTAGAGCTCAGGTCAAGAGTGGGCCATAATTAAATTATTTATTTATTTTATCGGAATGCTTGATAATTAATACCGGTAATAAAAATTGGATGGGAAACTTTAAACCTGGGCGGTGACGCAAAAACAGACAATGCTAGAAAGTAGTTCTACTCCCTCTGATGTGCAACTTACCCTCCAAATGCAACTGAACTACACAAAACTATTGTGTTCTAATCGTTTAGGGTTCAATTGAGCATTATTACTTAACATCGAAATTAACCACAATTCGAGCTCAGGTCAAGAGTGGGCCATAATTAAATTATTTATTTATGTTATCGGAATGCTTGATTAATACCGGTAATAAAAATTGGATGGGAAACTCTAAACTTGGGCGGTGACGCAAAAACAGACAATGCTAGAAAGTAGTTCTGCTCCCTCTGATGTGCAACTTACCGTCCAAATGCAACTGAACTACACAAAACTATTTCTCTTGACTTATTCGTACGAAGACATGGATCCTCTCTGACAAGCAACGAGCAGACACATGGGTCTAAACAGGGACCGGGGGGGGGGGGGTTATGGGTGGTTGCTTGCTAGCTGTGCAAGTAACAGCAGGCCCAAAAGCTGCAACGGAATTGCTGACACAATCATGCCGGACCTAACTCAACTGTA
This sequence comes from Entelurus aequoreus, assembly GCF_033978785.1. NCBI lineage: Eukaryota > Metazoa > Chordata > Actinopteri > Syngnathiformes > Syngnathidae > Entelurus > Entelurus aequoreus. The sequence goes on from NC_084748.1 coordinate 19,485,198, forward strand.
AACTGTATTTCCATGCAACATTTCAATTTGCAAATGGTTATGATTCGATTTTTTTTTAGCAATCCATAAGTCAACAAGCGGCGCAAAACAGAGAAATTACCAAGTTGATTGAACTCAAGTCAGTAAGCTAGCTGGCTTGCTAAGATTAGCCTGGAGGCGTCACATTTCTTAGCAGCAAATGTTTACATTATACATTAAAATATAGGAGACAATACTTGTTTATACGGGGCTGCTTTACATGCATTCCATCATCCACACTACACCGACTCCTTAACAGTCCAAACAGACGAACCACGCGACACCTCGCTAACGTTAGCAGGAAGCCATGATGGGCTTCTTTGTAACCGACCATGTTTGGCACATAACGTGGTTGTTGTTGTTTCACATGTATTCAGTCATTTTGACCGTTTTGTATAAAGCGCTGCCAATATGCAGCCGCCATCACCTCAAAGCCACGAACAACCATTTTGGCACCGTGACATGGCCTGGCTAGCAAACCCATTCAATGATGCCATTTTGCTAGCTCATGTGCTAACAGCGCGAGCGCTGCCGGCGGTGGTGGTTCCGTAAACTCGGCACTTCCACTGCATTGACACCAGTTATCATATATTTCGAGACGCAGACTCACCAAAATCCGTTTAAAGAGAGCATTCTCTTTTGGTGGTAAAGTAATTGTCGGCATCTTAGCAGCAGACGGGATCAATTCCCCCTCGACCTCAGCACATGTAACGCTAGCTAATGCTAGTGCGAACAGGCAAGACGAGTCGAGCTGAGTCGAGTCGAGTGACGGGCCTGGCTGCCTGGCTGCCTGCCTGCCTTGCCCGAGTCGCTCCGTTCGATTGCTCGGTTTTCTTCTTCCGGGAACCTGACAGTTTCAAAATGGCGGCGGTCAACCGTTGTCATCCATGGCATGGACAAGACAAGGCAAAAACAAGACACATTTGAATTGATTAGTTAATAAAATGTTATTTCATCACTTAATGTGCTCCTCATCAAACACAACATGATTAGGTGGATTTAGAGACACTAATTAACAGAGGTGGGACCAAGTCATTGTTTTGCAAGTCACAAGTAAGTCTCAAGTCTTTGCCCTCAAGTCTCGAGTCAAGTCCCGAGTCAAGTCCAAAGTCAAGACTGGAAAGTCTCAAGTCAAGTCCCAAGTCCTGCATTTTGAGTTTCGAGTCCTTTCAAGTCCTTTTAACCACAGACTAATATATTTACACAGATTGTGTATGCTTTTAAAACACTGTATTCATTGATTAAAACAGGTGCATTTGAAGTTGCAGGAAAAAAAATAGTGCTGACATTGCACTTCATAATAGCACTATTAACCAGTCATTTTAAACATGTAACTCATTCCTTTACAGAATAAACACATTTGAAAAAAGAAGTGCTACACGTACTTATTTGCACAAAAGTGTTAACATTGTATTTCCATGGCATATTGCATTGTAACTGGTTCCACAGCCATTTCTATCCTGTTCTTACCTTATCTCATTGATCTAATCTCATACTTAATGTGTGTTTATGTGTGTGTACACATGAAAAACATAACAATACATGAACATAGTTGTACTTTTTAGATGTCAGGGCCCTATGCAATATGTACACATATTCTTAATATAGTATACATTTTAACTGACCTTTATTTGACTAAGTTTGTCATTTTGTAGGTGGCTAAAATATGCGGTGCTGCTGACCGCCGTCTAACGTTAAAGGCCTACTGAAATGAAAGTTTTTTATTTAAACGGGGATAGCAGATCCATTCTATGTGTCATACTTGATCATTTCGCGATATTGCCATATTTTTGCTGAAAGGATTTAGTAGAGAACAACGACGATAAAGATCGCAACTTTTGGTATCTGATAAAAAAAAAGCCTTGCCCCTACCGGAAGTAGCGTGACGTAGTCAATTGAAAGGCTCCTCACATTTTCCTATTGTTTTCAACGCAGCTAGAGCGATTCGGACCGAGAAAGCGACGATTACCCCATTAATTTGAGCGAGGATGAAAGATTCGTGGATGAGGAACGTTAGAGTGAAGGACTAGAGAGGCAGTGCAGGGTGTGTCTTTTTTCGCTCTGACCGTAACTTAGGTACAAGGTCTCATTGGATTCCACACACTCTCCTTTTTCTATTGTGGATCACGGATTTGTATTTTAAACCACCTCGGATACTATATCCTCTTGAAAATGAGAGTCGAGAACGCAAAATGGACATTCACAGTGACTTTTATCTCCACGACAATACATCGACGAAACACTTTAGCTACGGAGATAACGTGATAGCATCGTGCTTAACTGCATATAGAAACAAAATAAATAAATCCCTGACTGGAAGGATAGACAGAAGATCAACAATACTATTAAACCAGGGACATGTAAATACACGGTTAATGCTTTCCAGCCTGGCGAAGGATAACAATGCTGTTGCTAACGACGCCATTGAAGCTAACTTAGCAACCGGACATCACAGAGCTATGCTAAAAACATTAGCTATCCACCTACGCCAGTCAGCCCTCATCTGCTCATCAACACCCGTGCTCACCTGCGTTCCAGCAATCGACGGTGCGACGAAGGACTTCACCCGATCACAGATGCGGTCGGCTAGACGGAGGAAGTTAAGGTGAGTTCGGCTGCTAACGCGTCTGTTATCCATCTCTGTCTATATGGTTGTGTTGCTGTAGTCCGCCGCTAATACACCGATCCCACCTACAACTTTCTTCTTTGCAGTCTCCATTGTTCATTAAACAAATTGCAAAAGATTCACCAACACAGATGTCCAGAATACTGTGTAATTTTGAAATGAAAACAGAGCTTTTTTGTATTGGATTCAATGGGGTACCAATACTTCCGCATCAACTGTTTCCGTCACACGCATACGTCATCATATCTAGACGTTTTCAACCGGAGGTGTGGCGGGAAATTTAAAATTGCAATTTATAAGTTAACCCGGCCGTATTGGCATGTGTTGCAATGTTAAGATTTCATCATTGATATATAAACTATTAGACTGCATGGTCGTTAGTAGTGGGTTTCAGTAGGCCTTTAAGTTACTGTGTGTGATACATTCACTAACGTAACGTTATGTGTAGGTACCTCATGCAACCCTGCTTAAAAAAAAACTCTTAACAAAAAGTATGAATAAGGTAGCGAACTGCAGTGGACGCAACAGATTGCCGTGTTTGCAATGACGTTATAACCATAGACATCTTATTAGTAGACGCAGCATTGGCTGCTGTGACGCGAGCAATTTGGCCGCCATCTTGAAGTGGTGATGAGGAGTCGGCGAGCAGCCTAAACTGACAGTTGACAGGTAGAACTGTTCAGCGTCTTCCTTCTCAAATGAGCGGACTGTTGAAAATAAGAATCGGGGGATTACTTTTCACAAGTAAGATTTAACATTATTGTAATATTGGTTGTATTTTGTGAAAATAATATTACCACAGAGTTGAGAAGGAGCAAAGATCTTCAATATTTGTATGTGAAAATCACATAGAAATCTTCTGGGGGAGGATGACCCCCCCTACAGGGGTTTGGCTTACAAACTTTCAACCCCACCTAAAACAAAATTCACCAGCCGCCACTGATTATGATGCGTTCTCATTTTAGGCAAAATATAAGACAATACTTTTTACTGGTTACTGGGGTTCAATCCCCACCTTCTACCATCTAGTCACGTCCGCTGTGTCCTTGGGCAAGACACTTCACCCTTGCTCCTGATGGCTGCTGGTTAGCGCCTTGCATGGCAGCTCCCGCCATCAGTGTGTGAATGTGTGTGTGAATGGGTGAATGTGGAAATACTGTCAAAGCGCTTTGAGTACCTTGAAGGTAGAAAAGCGCTATACAAGTATAACCCATTTATCATTTATTTATTTAACAGTATAATTGTAACCAGGAATAAGTCTTCAAGTAACAATATTCAAATACTAACATTGTTGGGTAAGACAGAATTTGGTTTTATTCTGAATCCAGTGTTTTAGTTGATATAAGGACTTTTAGGTGTTTATATATGTTTATGTTACGTATTTGGCAGACGCTTTTATCCAAAGCGACATACATAAAAAATACATACAAAACAATCACTATAAACATGATCATTTAAGGGAAGAATGTAATACAAAATATCAATACAACGTTTCAAGACAGAATAAACTCTCTGCTGCTGCAGCAACAGAGATACAGTCTATAAGATATATAGATATCTAATGTATTCATACATTGTTTATGTAGGATGTACACTTGTATATATAACCTAATCATATTGTTTCTTGAATTTAAAAATAGCTGACCGTTTTTTCCCCCCTTCTCTGGGATTATATTCCCAGTTTTGATCTCAGACATCTGGTCACTTATAGCATATAAGAATATTCTATTACTGTTAAGCAAACTATGAATAATAAAACACGCCAAAACACGTATGACAAAAAACCACGTGAAAATCTGTGGTATTCAGTGAGGTAAGATGAATTAAATGCGCTGACAGTTCATTGCTCCTGCCAAATGAATTGCACTGAGTGGAGCGGATCACCACTCCAAGATGGCGGCCCCGCGTCTCGTCAGCGCCAGTAGGCAGTAGCGCTCGATGCTGCGTCTACTTATAAGATGTCTATGGTTATAACGTTAGCAGTGAGTTTACAGCCTCACTGATTTAACTAAACAGCAAATAAAATATACGTTACTTAGCCAATAAACGTTAGCTTACATTCAAAACATGCCCTTCTTTGCGCATCTTCAAATGTCGAACGAAGTTGGAAGTTGTTGCGTCTCCGTCTGTAATCTACGAACCGCATGCTTTGCATACTGGAATTAAATTTTAGTTGACCAAGTCGTAGTTTTAATACCCGAACAAAACTATTTTAGGCATCATTTTTCCTCACTGGCGGGTTGTTTGACATTTCTTCTTCATTGGTTGTCCTGCAATTTGATTGGATGAATGCTGTGGGACAAAAATAACGTGGATGTAATTTGATTGGCTGTTGTACTGACAGGAACAACACTCTGCCAGACACGTACAAAATGAAAGATACGGAGCGCTCCTGAATAACTTTTTAATCTTTGGGTTTTGGGGAAAGTAGCAAGTCATGTCAAGTCAAAAGGCTGAAGTCCAAGTCACAAGTCATTGATGTTAAAGTCTAAGTCGAGTTGCAAGTCTTTTTACATTTTGTCATGTCGAGTCTAAAGTCATCAAATTTATGACTCGAGTCTGACTGAAGTCCAAGTCATGTGACTCGAGTCCACACCTCTGCTAATTAATGTGAATAATTTAGGGGTGTAACGGTACACAAAAATTTCGGTTCGGTACGTACCTCGGTTTAGAGGTCACGGTTTGGTTCATTTTTGGTACAGTAAGAAAACAACAAAATATACATTTTTGGTTATTTATTTACCAAATCTGTAAACAATGGCATAACGTACATATACACACAGGGTCCATTGCCAGGGTTAATGTGGTCAACATATATAAAATAAAAACTAAATACGATAAGGCTCAGAATGGTTTCTTAACAAAACCTTTCTACATATAAAGTGCTTTTTTTGATTGATTGATTGAGAATTTTATTAGTAGATTGCACAGTACAGTACATATTCCATACAATTGACCACTAAATGGTAACACCCGAATAAGTTTTTCAACTAGTTTAAGTCGGGGTCCACATTAATCAACATTAAACTGCCTCAAGTTGTTGCTCGGATTAAATAAAATGACAAAACTTTACATATACATATAAAAAGCGCAACATTAAACAGTTTCAAGTCAACTCAGCCGCAGATTAACTTTTCTTCCCCCCCCCCCAGTCTGGCTAACTTGGCAGTAAGAGGATATATGGGCTTATTGTTCTTCCACCATAGAAGTGGGTCAAAATCTAGTTTCTAATGCAATACGGTCTAAAATCTGCTGCTATAAAAACATTTGTTATTGTTTTAGCCCTGCCTGACTCGCAGAGGAGAGGCTGCTTGAATGCGGTGGTGACGCTTCAAATGGGTTAGCATGTTTGACGTGTTGTCAGAAGCAGCTGCTGAACAATGTCGGCAAACATCCGTCCTCCATTGTTGTATCGCGCAGCCAAAGTGTTCCCAAACGGGAGATCTTAACGAGGCAGGAGGGTCTTCCAGCTCTGGCTTTTACATGTTGTCGTAGCCCGGTCGTTGCTAGCATGCCATGTGCTGTGCCTCGGTGTGTATTGTTTACACAACGTGCGGTACGCTACTTAATATGTCCGTGTGGAAACTCGTTTGGTACACCTCCGAACCGAACCGAAACCCCTGTACCGAAACGGTTCAATACAAATACACGTACCGTTCCACCCCTAGAATTATTTATTATTCATCCATCCATCCATTTCCTACCGTTTGTCCTGGAGGACAGAGTAAAACAACTTGCACTGAGCCTAGTCTATAAAATCCGCTACACCCCCCTGATACCGAAGTACATGTCAAACTACTTCCATAACGTAAATGTCCGCCATAACCACAACACCAGGGGGAGCTCCACAAACCACGTTACAACCCCATTCTTGCCAACCTTGAGACCTCCGAATTCGGGAGATGGGGGGGAGGTTCGGGAGGTGTTGGGGGCGTGGTTGGGCAGGCGTGGTTGCGGGGGCGGGGTTGAGGTGCAGGCAGCATATCCCTTCCCCTTCGAGCTTTTCTGGATGAAATGAAATTCTTTTTTCCAATCATTTTGGAACTTGCTGGAACTCTTCTTCTTACTCGTCGTCGCCATGTCTCTTCTTCGTTCTTCTGCTTCGTCTCCTTCTTGTTGTGTGTGCAGTTGTGCACTGAGCTCCAAAAGCCGTAGATGTTATTGTAGCGTCCCGGAAGAGTTAGTGCTGCAAGGGATTCTGGGTATTTGTTCTGTTGTGTTTATGTTGTGTTACGGTGCGGATGTTCTCCCGAAATGTGTTTGTCATTCTTGTTTGGTGTGGGTTCACAGTGTGGCGCATATTAGTAACAGTGTTAAACTTGTTTATACGGCCACCGTCAGTGAGACATGTATGGCTGTTGACCAAGTTATCATTGAATCAGTTAAAAGATCATACAACGTGTCAGCATTTCTTGACATCTTCGAGTAAAGACCATTGTTAAACCAGTCCAACGCTACATTGTTATGTGACTGGGTGGGTATGCTGTATATATGGAGGAGAAGCGGACGCCTGGACAGCATGCGGCTGTTAAGGGGTGAAGGTTTCAGGTGAAAGAGGACGTTAAAGGCAGTGCCTTTAAGGCAGGCCCCCAATATTGTTGTTCGGGTGGAAATCGGGAGAAATTTGGGAGAATGGTTGCCCCAGGAGATTTTTGGGAGGGGCACTGAAATTCGGGAGTCTCCCGGGAAAATCGGGAGGGTTAGCAAGTATGCCTAACCCCCCCGCCCCAACCCCAACCCACTCCACATCCCACTCCCCGGATTGTAATTAATGTAAATAATTCAATGTATATACTCTGATGATTAACTTGTGTGATGACTGTATTATGCTGATAGTATATATTTGTACCATGAATTGATTTACGTGGACCCCGACTTAAACAACTTGAAAAACTTATTCGGGTGTTACCATTTAGTGGTCAATTGTACGAAATATGTACTGTACTGTGCAATCTACTAATAAAAGTTTCAATCACTCAATCAATCAGTCCCTTTCGGCGTTGCGGAGGGTGCTGGAGCCTATCTCAGCTGCATTCGGGCGGAAGGTGGGGTACACCCTGGACAAGTCGCCACCTCAATCATGCTTAAAAAGTTTTAAAAAGTTTAAAAATCTAACAGAGGGGTGTCAAACTCATTTTAGATCGGGGGCCACATGGAGAAAAATTTACTCCCAAGTGGGCCTGACTGGTAAAATCACGGCATGATAACTTCAAAATAAAGATTGTTCAGAATGTTTTCTTTGTTTAAAAATCGAAGAAGCACATTCTGTAAATGTGGGGGCCTGTGCGCGTTTATACTGGAGTCTGATATCATAATGTTATTGTTTTGTTTTTTTACACTTACATGTTGCGGTTAATAGTATTGTACCTTTATTTGTCATTATTTATACTTTCGGAATAAATCATGTGATAATGTTCATCATTCAACTCATTGGTGGTAATTTTCTATCTATCAATATAAAAAAATAATATCAAAATCAAATTACAGGATGTTTGCTCATTTTCCTCCACTGGTGCACTAACATCATGTGTTTTTTTTTTTGTTTTTGTTTTTACATATGTAGCATAATCTACAAAGATACAAATAATTGCTATTGCGACATCAAGTGGACACATTTAGAACAGCAGTTTCTTTCATGAAAACATTTCGGCTAATTTTTATACTTAGTAAACTTATCCCGCGGGCCGTATGTTTGACACCCCTGATTTAACATGTCTGAAAAATATTAGGAAGGGACAGAGTTTATCTAATCAGATTATTATTTGATTAGAATGTCCATCCATACATCTATTTTCTACTGCTTGTCCCTTTTGGGGTCGCAGCATTTAACAAAAATAATCAAATGTATCAAATTAAATATTTCCATTGTTCTTTAATTGTGCTTAACGTGCAATAAAAGTGTTTTAAGTATGTTATTATTGTTTTTTTTTTATACATAGCATTTTCAATATTAAACATTAAATAACAAATTAAATGTTGGATAAAAAAAATGGTGGACTCTCCTTTCCAAATAAATTAAACAGATAGAAAGCCACTTGGATTTAAAATTTCACTAAAATAAATTATTCTGCAATATAAATCACAAGCCTGAGAGTTGACTGTTTTATAATATACATGCTGATACAGTCAAACCTACACAGTCACACATAGAAAATATACAATGTGACAGAAAAAAGTAAATATTAGTACATTTGACCGAATTACAAATAATTGAAATGCTCTTCGTCTTACCAGAGCAACTGTGTAGTTTGAAAACGAAAAACAAGTAAATAAAAAAGTGAATACACTGTAATTAGCTTTCATTTTATGTGGGACATTAGGTGTTCCCTGCCTGCCGCCTGAGTGCAGCTCCAGCACCCCCGCGACCCCAAAAGGGATAAGCAGTAGAAAACGGATGGATGGATGGATGGATGGATAATAATGCACTGACAGAAAAAAATACTTGTGGTATTAAGATTAAAGCAATGTCCTTTTTATGTTGTAAATTATTTAATGTTTATCGGTTTTAAAAGCATTTTAGATTAAAAATGTGCCTTAATCCTGGATTGTGCCTCTCTATTTTTCTCTCGCATACATAAGTGGGCTTTTTGTTAAGTACATCTAAATAAAATAATGAGCATTATATACAAATTTACTGTATTAACAAGCCTGTCTTCACCATGCAATGTTACATAATAAAAAAAATCAAGTAATTTTTTTTTTTTTTTTTATGCCAGTGGCTGAAACATCCTGGGCGAAACCTTCAGAATAAAAGCACATTCACAACTTCAATGGCCGGCCTTTAGTTTTGTCATTCTGTGCTCTCAAATTTTAACATATGACTATTTATATTAGATATGTTTCTGTTTACCGCGTTCACACCTTTTTCTGTAAGGGGCGCTGGAAGTTGGCAGGGCCGTCAGCGATCCTGTTCTGCCTCCCTGTAATGTTTGTCTGCTCTTGAATGGGATTGTGCTGAAAATCTCCATTTCCCCTCGGAGATTAATAAAGTGTTTCTGATTCTGATTCTGATAATAATAAGAATGGGTTTAAAATGATATCAGTTTGTTACATTAACCACTTGGGGGCACTATTTCGATAGAAAAGGTGAACACAATAACGACCATCGTCGCCAAAAAAAACCAAAAAACTATAAACATTAATTTATGATGTGAAATATGTACAGTTTTCATCAACTAACCATGGACTTCACTGTCATCTTAAATTAAAAGTTAAATGGACGGTCTTTTTTCCCAGGATGGGGTAATAGAAATACAACCTGCATCTTCAATTACTTAAAAAAAAATATATTTTGCTAATTTATAAATCATTTTGGATTTCCTCAAATTGAAGCAAACTCATAATCATACAATGTACAGAATGAGCGATCTGTCCACTGCATTTTATTTTGTTGTTGCCTCTACATGCTGTCATTTGTGCGTCCTCCTCAGCTCACGTGCGGAGCAATGAGCACCTCGCAACCATAACCATATCATACAGGAATAGAAGCCGCATTGGGTGCTGTGGCGCAAGAAATTCGTCCGCCATCTTGAACCGGTATTATGCTCCTCTTTGAGCAGCAGAAAGAACAAGGAAGAACACGATGGCAGTGCGTATTCATGCACAAATCGGGGGACCATGGAAAGGTCATGGGGGAATTACTTTTCACAAATAAGAGTGAACATTACTATTAGTTATATTTTGTGAATCAAAGATTATTGTACTGTATTTATGCCCACCAGCAAAATTGTTGCCAGCTCCTACAGCTAGCTTAGTCAGCTTTTGATTGATTGATTGATTGATTGAAACTTTTATTAGTAGATTGCACAGTACAGTACATATTCCGTACAATTGACCACTAAATGGTAACACCCGAATAAGTTTTTCAACTTGTTTAAGTTGGGGTCCACGTAAATCAATTCATGGTACAAATATATACTATCAGCATAATACAGTCATCCCACAAGTTAATCATCAAAATATATACATTGAATTATTTACATTATGTACAATATTTACAATCCAGGGGGTGGGATGAGGAGGGTTTAGTTGATATCAGCACTTCAGTCATCAACAATTGCATCATCAGAGAAATGGACATTGAAACAGTGTAGGTCTGACTTGGTAGGATATGTACAGCGAGCAGAGAACATAGTGAGTTTAGAAAGCATAAGAACAAGAGTATACATTTGATTATTTACATTTGGTTATTTACAACCCGGGAGGTGGGATGTGGAAGGGGGAGGGTGTTAGTCAAGGGTTGAGGTTGACTTTAGGTGTTGTTTTAGTGCAGTTTTGAAGGAGGATAGAGATGCCCTTTCTTTTACACCTGTTGGGAGTGCATTCCATATTGATGTGGCATAGAAGGAGAATGAGTTAAGACCTTTGTTAGATCGGAATCTGGGTTTCACGTGGTTAGTGGAGCTCCCCCTGGTGTTGTGGTTATGGCGGTCATTTACGTTAAGGAAGTAGTTTGACATGTACTTCGGTATCAGGGAGGTGTAGCGGATTTTATAGCCAGCCCACTTTGGAGAAGTGGGTTGGAGTGAGGTGTGATCTGGGGTGGAGGTCTAAAAGTACTCTGACTAGCTTGTTCTGGGATGTTTGGATTCTAGATTTGAGGGTTTTAGAGGTGCTAGGGTACCAGGAGGTGCAAGCGTAATCGAAAAAGGGTTGAACGAGAGTTCCCGCTAGAATCTTCAAGGTGCTTTTGTTGACCAGAGAGGAGATTCTGTAGAGAAATGTTTTTCGTTGGTTGACCTTTTTGATTACCTTGGTTGCCATTTTGTCACAGGAAAGATTAGCCCCTAGAATGGAACCTAGGTAGGTGACCTCATCTTTCCTGGTGATAACAATGTCACCCACTTTTATAGTGAAGTCACTGACTTTTTTTTATATTGATTTGGGACCCAAATAGGATGGATTCCGTTTTATCTAAGTAAATGGATAGTTTATTGTCAGCGAGCCAGGTGCAAATACTAAGGAGTTCAGCACTGAGGATTTTTTCCACCTGTGATTTGTCCTTGCCGGATACCAGCAGGGCCCAGTCATCCGCAAACAGGAACAATTCACAGTCGCATGCTGATGACATGTCATTTACGTATATTAGGAACAGTAAAGGCCCTAATATACTGCCTTGGGGGACTCCACAGCTTACTGAGAGGGGGGGGGGGGGGCACGGTGCCGTTCACCTCTACCACCTGTTTCCTCCCCTCCAAGTAAGATTGCATCCAGCTCGATGAGGTTTTATCAAATCCGATTGCTCTGAGCTTATCTAACAGTATAGCGTGGTTAACGGTGTCAAAGGCCTTCTGAAGGTCCAGCATGACCATGCCGCAGTATTTTCCCGCGTCCACCTCATGTTTGATGTGGTCGGTCAGATAGAGAAGGCATGTGTCAGTGGAGTGGTTAGTTCTGAAGCCGGATTGGAATTTGTACATTAGTTTTTTAGTAGCAAGGTATCTATCGACCTGTTCATAAACTATTTTTCCATTACTTTCGAAATGGAACTGAGAATAGAGACAGGTCGGTAGTTACCAGGTTCTAACTTGCTTCCTTTTTTAAAAAGGGGAGTTACTCTTGCTATCTTGAAATCTTTGGGTACTTGACCTTATTTAATTGAGAGGTTAATTATGTGTGTGATGATAGGGGCAATGATGGTGGCAGAGTCCCTGAGGAATCTGGAGGGAATATTGTCAAGGCCCGTGGCCTTGTTTAGGTGGAGCGCGCTCAATTTATTAAGCACCTCGTCAGCTGAGACCATTTCTAATTTGAAATTGTTGTTGATTACTACTAGCTTTCTGTAGAAGGCTTTAATGTGTTCTACACCAAAACAACCAGAGTGGCGGGACAGCTTGTTAACTAGAGTTGTGGCTATGCTGGTGAACAAGGTGTTGAGGCTTCTTGCTACCTCCATTTTGTCTGTAATGAGGGAGTCACCCTCCTTGATGTTGATGTTCGTGAGTCTGGTTTTAAGTTTCTGGCTGCATCCAGGAAGCTGGTTGTTGAGAATTTTCCAGAGCTCACGCGGCTTATTTGTGTTTTCCTCTATTTTGTCATTAATGTAATTTTTTTTAAAGGATTTAGTCATGTTGTTTGCCTTATTTCTTAATTTATTGCATTGCTTTTTGAGTGTTGAAAGGAGTAATTTGAGGTTATTATTATTGGGTTGTTTATCTACTTCGGTTTTACACTTTTGGTATTCGAAGTATTTTCTGACTCTGTCTTTTATCGCAGCTAATAGGTCTGGATTCATCCATGGTTCCGAGCGGGCTTTGATCCTGACTGTTCTCACGGGAGCCCTATCATTTAGTATCGCTAGGAATGCTGTTTTGAAGCGATCCCAGGCATCTTCGACCAGGTTGCTCGTGAGCACAGGGGACCAGTCCCACTCACCTAATTTAAGGTTGAAATTATCACTGGAGTATGTTTTAACGGATCTGGATTGAGCTGTTATGTGGCCATTGGCTTTGGGTTTAGTTATTTTGCGGGTGCAGAAGGTTAGATAGTGGTCGCTAAGACCACAGATCATGACCCCACTATTTTTTATGTTATGCCGGTCTGATGTGAGAATGAGATCTATGGTTGATTGGGTGGAATCACACACCCTTGTGGGTAGTGTTATTAGCTGGGAGAGGCCGTACAGATTACAAATCTTGCTGTAAGATTTGAAGACAGGCGCATCTCTGCATTGAATATCTGTGTTCGTCCGCCGCCGCGCCGCTGTCCTCACCGGTGCCTGGGTTGACTTCCTCCGTCTCCGGGCCGCCGACCGCACCGATGATCGGGGTGAAGTCCTCCGTCGCGCCGCTGATCGCTGGAACGCAGGTGAGCACGGGTGGTGATGAACAGATGAGGGCTGGCGTAGGTGGAGAGCTAATGTTTTTAGCATAGCTCTGACGAGCTCCCGTAGCTGAGCTAGCTTCCTTGGCGTCGTTAGCAACAACATTGCTAGGCTTCGCCAGGCGAGACAACATTAACCGAGTGGCTACTGGTCCGGGGTTTAGTTCAGTATCTCCTGAGAGTAGAAGTAATAGTACAATTGTTGATCTTCGGTCTATCCTTCCAGTCAGGGGCTTGTTTCTTCTGTTCCGATCCACTGTGAGACGTGTGTGGATCACATTACCTCCGAAACCCAGGTGCTAAGGAAATAAATTACAGAGGAGGTAGAAATCACTGTGTTCTTCCTTTTCGCATTCCCGACTCTCATTTTTCAAAGGGTATTGTATCCGAGGTGGTTTAAAATACAAATCCGTGATCCACAGTAAAAAAAGGAGGAAGTGTGGGATTATCCGAGCGGTTGTTTGAATTCCTGAGCGGGAGCGAAAGATAATGCGACTGCTCATCTCAGCGTCCGGAGTTTGCCGCTACTGTATATTTAGTGCCAGTGTTCCGGATATAAACTGAGACTTTATTAGCCACATTCCTTAACACTGACTTAGATTACAACAGACACATATTATTGGTATAACATTGACCAGCGATTTTTTTTGCACAGAATGTAAACACATGTAATTCACCAACAGTTAGCTAGCTGTCATGTCTTAATATACATTAACTTGAACATATAAACAACTGAACATCTGACTGTACAATAGTTTGTCATCAAGCTAATTTGGCTGTTGATGTATTCTCAATATTAGAAGCTTTGTTACATTATCAACAGATATGCATTTAAATGTTTAAACAGACTTGTTTTAAGTCCCACATGGCACAAGTGTCCTTACCACGTTTGCGGCATTGATGCTCATTTCAATGTTTCTAACTGTTAATGTTTATTTGTCCTGTTTGCAGTGTATTGCAGGTCCTAGATGCTTTTAAATGTTATGTATTACATGTTGTGTGACTATCAGAAACTAATTAGTCACTGAGAGTGGAAAGCAGGGCTCTGTCTGACACCCTGGGTCCAAGGATGCAACATCAGAATCAGAATAGTTTTTCAGAATCAGAATAGTTTTTATTGCCATTGTTTGAGAACGGGTTCACAAACTAGGAATTTTTCTTGGTGCAATCGTGCAACATAAAACACATATAACACATATTTGGTATAAAAAGAGCTGTGACTGAGCTATCAGATAGACTTAGAAGGGATTCAAGGAATTCAAGGAGCTGCTGTTAGGAGTTCTTGTTCATTTGCCTGATGGCCGAGGGGAAAAAACTGTTCAGGTGGCGGGAGGTGTGGGTCTGGATGGAGCGTAGTCTCCTGCCTGAGGGGAGAGGGGAGAATAGTGTGTGTCCAGGGTGAGAAGAGTCAGCTGTGATCCGACCCACACGCCTCCTGGTCCTGGAGGAGAACGAGTCCTGGAGGGATGGGAGCTTGCAGCCAATCACCTTCTCCGCAGCACGTACGATGCGTTGCAGTCTATTCTTATCCTGGACTGTGGCGCCGGGGAACCACACTGTGATGGAGGAGGTCAGGATGGACTCTATGATGGCTGAGTAAAACTGCACCAGCATCTCGGTCGGCACCTTAAGTTTCCTCAGCTGCCGCAGGAACTACATCCTCTGCTGGGCCTTCTTGATGAGGGAGCTGATGGTCAGCTCCCACTTGAGGTCCTGGGTGATGGTGGTGCCCAAGAAACGGAAGGAGCCCACAATGGGGACGGGGGTGGGAGAGTCAATCAGGGTGAGGGGGGATGGTGGGGCTGTGACTTTCCTGAAGTCCATGATCATCTCCACTGTTTTCTGGGCGTTCAGCTCCAGGTTATTGAGGCTGCACCAGGACGTCAGCCGGTCTACCTCTCTCCTGTAGGCGGACTCATCGCCATTCGAGATGAGCCCGATGAGGGTGGTGTCATCCGCAAACTTGAGCAGTTTTACGGATTGGTGACTGGAGGTGCAGCAGTTTGTATACAGGGAGAAGAGCCAGGGGGAGAGTACACAGCCCTGAGGAGTACCAGTGTTTGTGGTTCGACTGTCCGAGACAATCTTCCCCAGCCTTACGTGCTGTCTTCGGTCTGTCAGGAAGTCATTAATCCAACTGCAGAGGGAGTCGGGCACGCTGAGCTGGTAGAACTTGTCTCGTAGCAGTCCAGGGAGGATGGTGTTGAAGGCGGAGCTGAAGTCCACAAACAGGATCCTAGCATAGGTTCCTGGGGAGTCCAGATGCTCCAGGATGAAGTGGAGGGCCAGGTTCACTGCATCATCCACAGACCTGTTGGCTCTGTAGGCGAACTGCAGTGGGTCCAGGAGGGGGGTGGTGACGTCCTTGAGGTGGGGCAGGACCAAGCGCTCAAAGGACTTCATGACCACAGACGTCAGCGCGACCGGCCTGTAGTCATTTAGTCCTGTGATCCGTGCTTTCTTGGGGACAGGGACAATGGTAGAGGTCTTAAAGCAGGACGGCACGCGGCATAGCTCCAGAGAGGTGGTAAAAATGTCAGTGAAGACAGGAGCCAGCTGGTCCGCACAGTGTCTGAGAGTGGAGGGGGAGACACCATCCGGCCCGGGGGCCTTCCGCGTATTCAGCTTCAAGAACTGCCGGCGTACATCCTCTTCTTTAATGGAGAGGGTCTTTACAGTCTTATTGTGTTTTTGGAGTCCTGTGATGTCATTGGAGTCCTTTGAGTCCTTTAACTCCTTTAATGATGTGCTGGCATTGGTGGGGAGGGTGATGGTGGGGGGAGCATGGCTTTGATGAGCTGAAGGCCGTTCATGACGACAGTAATGTGTGTTGAGGCCCTGAGCGAGAGTCCGGTCATTCAGGGCCTGGGGGGTTTTGGGCTTATAGTTCGTAAGGGCCCTTAGACCTCTCCAAACTGCCGCAGAATCATTGGAGCGGAACTGTTCCTGTAGACGGTTAGAGTACACAGATTTAGCTTTCTCCACTTCCCTGGTGAAGTGGTACTTCGCTTCTCTGTATGTACTTCCGTCCCCGCTTCTCCACGCAGCCTCCTTATTTTTGCGCAGCTGTCGGAGCTTGGGTGTGAACCAGGGCTTGTCGTTGTTATAACAAACCCTGGTGCCCGTTGGAATGATGCGCGCCTCATTGAACTGTATGTATGAGGTCACAGTGTCCGTATACTCGTCCAGATTGTTCGTGGCCGCTCCAATTGCCTCCCAGTCTGTCGTTTCCCAGCAAGCACGCAACTCGTCCACAGACTCGGCGGTGAAACACTTAATGTTCCTCATAACAGGTTTAGCCAGTTTCAGTCTCTGTCTGTATGAAGGGATTAAGTGCACCATCACGTGATCTGATAGTCCAAGAGCAGCGCGCGGGACTGCATGAAAAGCCTTGCTCAGTGTAGTGTAGCAGTGATCCAGCGTGTTCTCCTCTCTGGTCGGGCATTTAATTAACTGTCTATACTTTGGTAATTCCTGGCTCAAATTTCCCTTGTTAAAGTCACCAAGCACGATAACAAGAGAGTCAGGAAAAGACCGTTCCACATGTAAGATCTGTCCTGCGAGCGCGCGCTGAGCGTCACGCACGTCCGCGCCGGGCGGGATGTAAACAGCCACGAGAATGAATGAAACAATCTCACGCGGTGAGTAAAAGGGCTTACAGTGGATGAAATAATATTCCAGAGAGGAACAACAGTGTCTAAAAATGACAGTCACGTCTGTGCACTAGCTATTGTTGATAAAGAAGCATAGTCCCCCGCCTCTTTTTTTGCCAGAGAGCGCCGCGTCTCGGTCCGCGCGGAGGAGATGAAAGCCCTCCAGTTGAAGCGCGCTGTCCGGGACACTTGCGCTCAGCCAAGTCTCCGTGAAGCACAACACACATGATGAGGAGAAGTCCTTGTTCCTTCTCATCAGCAACGCTAGCTCGTCCATCTTGTTGGCAAGTGAGCGGACGTTGGAGAGGAAGATGCCTGGTAGAGGCGTGCGTAATCCCCGTCCGCGAAGACGGACAAGTGCGCCCGCTCGCTTTCCTCTTCGGTGCGGTTTCCCTCTTTTGAGCACAGAATGGACCAAATCCGCAGATGACGCTAAGATGACCGGTAACAAGTCCATAGGGATGGTGGATCTGATGTTCAGTAGCTCTTCACGGGTGTAAGAGCACCCGGAAACACAATTTATGTACAAAAACAAACAAAACAGAGCGCACGAAAGCACCGAGGCAGCCTTCATCGGCGCCATGATGATAACATGAAGTCATTACTGCTGTTTTGAGGGTGATTTATTTTCCCTTTG
The DNA here is from genome assembly GCF_033978785.1 of Entelurus aequoreus. Classification (NCBI taxonomy): domain Eukaryota; kingdom Metazoa; phylum Chordata; class Actinopteri; order Syngnathiformes; family Syngnathidae; genus Entelurus; species Entelurus aequoreus. The sequence continues at coordinate 19,502,953 of NC_084748.1, forward strand.
AGTAAAAATACAATACATTACATGCAGATGGTTTGTGGTCCCTTTGCGGTCCCTTTGCGATCCCTTTGCGATCCTTTTGCGATCCCTTTGCGATCCCTTTGCGATCCCTTTGCGGCCCTTTTGCGGTCAACAGAAGTAACGGCACCCAGGTTCACACTCTCTCCATACAAGCCAAAAAACTCACAGACAGGTGCAGGTGTTATATATTCAGCAATCAGCCCCACACACACTCCGCCCACACACCCACACACGTAGCCACACCCACTATCCCAGGTGACAAGTGAGAAACAAATCCCTGCCTCTACATTCCGGCCCCTAATTAATAAAACATAATAATTACTGAACAATAGTAGCAGCACGGAAATATTAAATGTAACATACATCAAATCAAACAAGAACATTAGATTTTCCTTTTTTGCAGTTATAACAATAGTTCATTTTCAATGTCTTTGAACGAGCAGGTTCTTCACATATATGTAAGTGTGAAGTGAAGTGAAGTGAATTATATTTATATAGCGCTTTCTCTCAAGTGACTCAAAGCGCTTTACATTGTGAAACCCCATATCTAGTTAGATTTAAACCAGTGTTGGTGGCATTGGGAGCAGGTGGGTAAAGTGTCTTGCCCAAGGACACAACGGCAGTGACTAGGATGGCGGAAGCGGGGATCGAACCTGCAACCCTCAAGTTGCTGGCACGGCCGCTCTACCAACCGAGCTATACCGCCCCTAGTGTCACTAGGCCAGAGGTTCCAGAACTTTCAGAGCCTAGACAGAATGTGGTCTATGTCACAAGTCATATTCAAAGTCAAGTCTTTGTCAACAAGTAATCCCATCAGATGTCCTCGGCTTCCTGAAGCAGACACATCTTAGTGACAGGCCTGTCCAGAAAACTTGTCCTGGTCTTGATCTTGGCTTGTCAAACAAGTCCTCTTTTATCTTGAAGAACCTTGACAACTCTCCCCATAATCCAAGCGTTGCGAGGTGCAGAGTCATCCACAACCAGCACAATGTCTTCTGGAACAAAATTGCGCTTGATCTTATTCAATTTTTGGCGCTCCTGAAGTTGCGGTAGATATTCTTTTGTCCATCTTTTCCAGAACAGGTTGGACATACACTGAATTTGTTTCCATCTACGCACAGCATACAAGTCATCCTTTTGGAAAACACCAGGTGGAAAAGATGGCTGACCCTTGAGGATGAGAAGATGGCTTGGAATTAGAGCCTCTAGGTCATTAGGATCTGTGGATGCCTTTGTTTTTGGTCTGCTATTGAGAATAGCTTCGATTTCGCACAGCACAGTGTGGAGGCCGTCTTTATCCAGAGTTTGTACTCTCAAAGTGGAGTTAAGGACTTTCTTGATTTTTTTCTTATGCGGATGGTATACATCATGATGTGGAATATACCAGGTTTTTCCATGGTTACATGCCAGATCTTCCACGGGCACTCTTTTAGCATAACCACAGATAATGATGTTGTGCATGAACATGGTGTAGTCCGCATGGAATAAGGCATCCCTTTGGAACCTTCTTTTCAAATTCAAGGCGCGTTGCTCTGCTAACTTGCGGTTATTAGGCATGCACACATTTCCCTTTTTTAAAGGCAAACCAATGGTGTAGTGACCATCCACCAGCTCAACAGAGCTTTTCACCATTTCTATAAACTGGCCATCTTCTCTTGATGGACCCAGTTGCTCTTCATGGCTGCGTTCAGGGAAGTCGAGTTGAAACTGCTGCTTCCACAGTTCATCCAATTTCACCACAGAGATGCGATTAGCAGTGATGTTAGGTTGTTCCAAGTCTGCTTCACCAAACATTGGCCCATTGACAGTCCATCCCAACATGGTCTGAACGGCGTACGGCCCCCTTCGTTGCTTGGAATCACCTTTGTTGGCTCAAGAGCTCTTGGTGCATTTAAGCCGATCAACAGTTCAATGTCTGCATCAATTTCAGGTAAGTGTACCCTACGCAAATATGGCCATCTGACCAGATCCTGCTCTCGTGGTATTTTGCTCCTGCACACAGGCATTTTCTTCTGTGTAAATATATCTGGCAAGTCACAGTAGAGATCACTTTCCAGACCGACTACCTCCAGATCTGACACAATGCAACATCCTACAATCTTTTCTTGGCCCAAAGTGCGTAAGAGAATTTTAGTTCCTCTTCCTGAAACATTCAACTTGCTCATCAGTCTTGATGTACAAAAGGAGCCAGAGCTGCCTTGGTCCAGAAAGGCATACGTTTCCACAGCTTTGTGACCCCTTTTGGACTTGACCTTTACTGGCACGATGGAGAGCTTACAGCCATGGTCACCGGCCCCAGTGAGACCACTACCTTGCACAGTTACCACAGAGCTGCCCACAGCTGTGTTTGTACATGCAGAAACTGCTAGATCCTTCTCTTGCTCCTTGTTCTTTGGATGAATATGAAGCATGCTAGGGTGTTAGCTCCACATGTTTTACATGACAGTCGCCTCCTGCAGTCCTTACTTATGTGCCCTATGCACAGACAGCCAAAGCAAACTCCATGTTCTTTCAAAAAAGTGATCTTGTCATTATGTGCCCTCTCTACCAATAGCGAGCACACCTCCAACGCATGTTCACCCTTGCAGTACAAGCAGGTCATTTTGTCCAGTGGGGCTCCTTAATTTTTCACATGGGCCTTTCCATTAACTGATGTTACTGTAGTAGCAAAACTTCCTTGGTTTCGTGTGTGACGCTGATAGCCATCTTTGCTGCCATTTTTGATTTATAAATAAATGATAAATGGGTTATACTTGTATAGCGCTTTTCTACCTTCAAGGTACTCAAAGCGCTTTGACAGTATTTCCACATTCACCCATTCACACACACATTCACACACTGATGGAGGGAGCTGCCATGCAAGGCGCCAACCAGCCATCAGGAGCAAGGGTGAAGGGTCTTTCCCAAGGACACAACGGACGTGACTAGGATGGTAGAAGGTGGGGATTGAACCCCAGTAACCAGCAACCCTCCGATTGCTGGCACGGCAAGGATTCTTGAATATCACAAGCTACCATCCTCCATTGGTCTCGAAGCTTATACGTAACTTCTTGATCACTATCAGCATGTTCGCAGGCATGTTAAGCTCAGACATGTACTGTATGTCATCCAGCGCATTACTACATCCTAAGAAGAGACCATATGCTTGAAGAGATTTGGCATCCTCTGCTTTAACGAAAGGCCATGATAGTGCTTTGTCCAAATAAGCAGAAGCAATATTTTGCTCATATTTGTTCAGTACAGTAGCATTGCTAACCCAACAAGGGACTCCTCCCAGTAGCTCCACCCACTCGGCAGATGACTTTATGAATTTCTTTAATAAGAACATTGAACTCATTAGAAAGGAGATTAAAGACAACGCATCACAGCTACAACTGGGTTTTATTAACACAGATGTGAAGTGAAGTGAAATGAATTACATTTATACAGCGCTTTTTCTCAAGTGACTCAAAGCGCTTTACATTGTGAAACCCAATATCTAAGTTACATTTAAATCAGTGTGGGTGGCACTGGGAGCAGGTGGGTAAAGTGTCTTGCCCAAGGACACAACGGCAGTGACTAGGATAGCGGAAGCGGGGATCGAACCTGCAACCCTCAAGTTGCTGGCACGGCCGCTCTACCAACCGAGCTATACCGCCCCCGATACAAATGTATATACGACGGATATTGCCCTCCAAAATAGTCTCTCTCTTTTGATGAAATCACAATAGAGGAAGTCCTACGGCATGTAAATGGGATAAAACAAACAACATGTTGACTTGACCCACTTCCTGGGAAACATATCAAGGAACTGTTTGTAATATTAGGACCATCAGTGCTAAATATTATAAACTTATCACTTTCCTCTGGCACTGTTCCCCAAGCATTCAAAAAAGCGGTTATTCATCCTCTGCTCAAAAGACCTAACCTCGATCCTGACCTCATGGTAAACTAAACTACCGGCCGGTGTCCCACCTTCCGTTTATTTAGAAAATCCTCGAAAAAATTGTTGCACAGCAGCTAAATGAACACTTAGCATCTAACAATCTCTGTGAACCCTTTCAATCCGGTTTCAGGGCAAATCACTCTACGGAGACAGCCCTCGCAAAAATGACTAATGGTCTATTGCTAACTATGGATGCTGATGGGTCATCCATGTTGCTGCTTCTTGATCTTAGCGCTGCTTTCGATACCGTCGATCATAATATTTTATTACAACGTATCAAAACACATATTGGTATGTCAGACTTACAGTAGTCTTGTCTTGGTTTAACTCTTATCTTACTGACAGGATGCAGTGCGTCTCCCATAACAATGTGACCTCGGACTATGTTAAGGTAACGTGTACCCCAGGGTTCGGTTCTTGGCCCTGCACTCTTCAGCATCTACATGCTGCCGCTAGGTGACATCATACGAAAATACGATGTTAGCTTTCACTGTTATGCTGATGACACCCAACTCTACATGCCCCTAAAGCTGACCAACACGCCGGATTGTAGTCAGCTGGAGGCGTGTCTTAATGAAATTAAACAATGGATGTCCGCTAACTTTTTGCAACTCAACACTAGGAAAACGGAAATGCTGATTATCGGTCCTGCTAGACACCGACACCTATTTATTAATACCACCTTAACATTTGACAACCAAACAATTACACAAGGCGACTCTGTAAAAAATCTGGGTATTATCTTCGACCCAACTCTCTCATTTGAGTCACACATTATGAGTGCTACTAAAACAGCCTTCTTTCATCTCCGTAATATCGCTAAAATTTGTTCCATTTTGTCCACTAGCGACGCTGAGATCATTATTCATGCGTTCATTACGTCTCGTCTCGATTACTGTAACGTATTATTTTTGGGTCTCCCTATGTCTAGCATTAAAAGATTACAGTTGGTACAAAATGCGGCTGCTATACTTTTGACAAGAACAAGAAAGTTTGATCATATTACGCCTATACTGGCTCACCTGCACTGGCTTCCTCTGCACTTAAGATGTGACTTTAAGGTATTACTACTTACGTATAAAATACTACACGGTCTAGCTCCATCCTATCTTGCCGATTGTATTGTACCATATGTCCCGCCAAGAAATCTGCGTTCAAAGAACTCCGGCTTAGTAGTGATTTCCAGAGCCCAATAAAAGTCTGCGGGCTATAGGGCGTTTTCTATTCGGGCTCCAGTACTATGGAATGCCCTCAAGGTAACAGTTAGAGATGCTACCTCAGTAGAAGCATTTAAGTCCCATCTTAAAACTCATTTGTCTACTCTAGCCTTTAAATAGACCCCCCTTTTAGACCAGTTGATCTGCCATTTCTTTTCTGCTCTGCCCCCCTCTCCTTCGTGGTGACCACAGATGAGGCACCCGCTGTCCAAATTCGGGACCCAGGATGGACCACTCATCTGTGCATCAGTTGGGGACGTTTCTGCGCTGCTGACCCGTCTCCACTCAAGATGATCTCCTGCTGGCCCCACTATGGACTTGACTCTCACTATTATGTTAGATCCACTATGGACTGGATTCTCACAGTATTATGCTAGATCCACTCGACGTCCATTGCACCCTCCAAGGTTTATCATTGTATCCCATTGGGTTGAGTTTTTTCTTGCCCTGATGTGGGGTCTGAGCCGAGGATGTCATTGTGGCTTGTGCAGCCCTTTGAGACACTCGTGATTTAGGGCTATATAAGTAAACTTTGATTGATTGATTGATTGATCGCGTTTTATAGAAAATATTGGATTATATTGAATTTTGATTGTATCATTAAATATACAGAAACTTACTTTTGTTCTTTCAATAGCCTGCAGAGGATGTGATCGATGCAACTTCCTGTGGACCGTTTGACTAGTGGAATTTTCCTAATTTTCAGATTTTTCAATGAAAACCAGAGGACATATGTGTGTATTTTACTTACCGTATTTTCCGGACTATAAGGCGCACTTAAAATCCTTTCATTTTCTCAAAAATCGACAGTGCACCTTATAACCCGGTGCGCCTAATGTATGGCATAATTCTGATTGTACTTACCGACCTCGAAGCAATTTTATTTGGTACATGGTGTAATGATAAGTGTGACCAGTAGATGGTAATCATACATAAGAGATACGTGTAGACTGCAATATGTTGACAGTAAACAACACCAAAACTTTAAATGTTCCAAAACTTTAAATGTTCCATCCTACACTAGAGCAAGCCTGGTCACAGGCAATTACAATGTCTGTTAGTCCGGGTGAGGAGTCAGTTAAGCTAGAACTAGCCAGCGCCAGGCTGGATAATCCATGTACGCATAGCAATTCTCTTAGAATAATACACAATTCACATAATGTTTTTTCTGTTGTGTCTGTGTCAGAGGTGGACATGCATTCTACTGAGGTGGCAAATTATGATATGTCCAGTCTATTGCAGCACCAAGCAAACAATCGGAAAATTCCCGTCATATCAATTCCTAGATATGGTCGAAACTATTTAAAGTGCACTACGCATAATAAACGCAACATTGTTAATATTGCCACTACGGATAATCTTAACAAAAACTCGTCAAAACAGCCCAATACCTATAATATGGGCTTTTTAAACATAAGATCATTGTCTCCCAAGGCGTTATTGGTTAATGAGGTCATTAGAGACAACAATCTTAACGTCATTGGTCTTAGCGAAACCTGGCTCAAACCGGACGAATTTTTTGCGCTCAATGAAACATCTCCTCCTAACTATACGAATGCGCATGTTGCCCGCCCTCTTAAAAGGGGAGGGGGTGTCGTACTAATATACAATGAAAATTTCAACCTTACCCCTAACCTAAATAATCAATATAAATCGTTTGAGGTGCTTACTATGAGGTCTGTCACACCGCTACCTCTCGACCTAGCTGTTATTTACCGCCCCCCTGGGCCCTATTCGGACTTTATCAGTGAATTCTCAGAGTTCGTTGCTGATCTAGTGACGCACGCCGACAATATAATCATAATGGGGGACTTTAATATCCATATGAATACCCCATCGGACCCTCAGTGCGTGGCGCTCCAAACCATAATTGATAGCTGTGGTCTTACGCAAATAATACATGAACCCACGCATCGCAACGGTAATACAATAGATCTAGTGCTTGTCAGGGGTGTCACCACCTCCAAAGTTATGATACTTCCATATACTAAAGTAATGTCCGATCATTACCTTATAAAATTTGAAGTTTTGACTCTTTGTCAACAAGCTAATAATAATAATAACTGCTATAGCGGCCGCAACATTAATGCTGCCACAACGATGACTCTTGCTGACCTACTGCCTTCGGTAATGGCACCATTCCCAAATTATGTCGGCTCTATTGATAACTTCACTAACAACTTTGACGATGCCTTGCGCGAAATTATTGATAGTATAGCACCGCTAAAGCAAAAAAGGGCCCCTAAAAGGCGTACCCCATGGTTTACAGAAGAAATTAGAGCTCATAAATTATCATGTAGAAAACTGGAACGCAAATGGCGCGCGACTAAACTTGAGGTTTTCCATCAAGCATGGAGTGATAGTTTAATAACTTATAAACGCATGCTTACCTTAGCTAAAGCTGAATACTACTCAAATCTCATCCGCCTCAACAAAAACGATCCTAAATTTCTGTTTAGTACAGTAGCATCGCTAACCCAACAAGGGACTCCTCCCAGTAGCTCCACCCACTCGGCAGATGATTTTATGAATTTCTTTAATAAGAAAATTGAACTCATTAGAAAGGAGATTAAAGACAACGCATCCCAGCTACAACTGGGTTCTATTAACACAAATACGACTGTATATACGACGGACACTGCCCTCCAAAATAGTCTCTCTATTTTTGATGAAATAACATTAGAGGAATTATTACAGCGTGTAAGTGGGATAAAACAAACAACATGTTTACTTGACCCACTTCCTGGGAAACTTATCAAGGAACTGTTTGTATTATTAGGTCCATCAGTGTTAAATATTATAAACTTATCACTTTCCTCCGGCACTGTTCCCCTAGCATTCAAAAAAGCGGTTATTCATCCTCTGCTCAAAAGACCTAACCTCGATCCTGACCTCATGGTAAACTACCGACCGGTCTCCCACCTTTCGTTTATTTCTAAAATTCTCGAAAAAATTGTTGCACAGCAGCTAAATGAACACTTAGTGACTAACAATCTCTGTGAACCTTTTCAATCCGGTTTCAGGGCAAATCACTCTACGGAGACAGCCCTCGCAAAAATGACTAATGATCTATTGCTAACGATGGATTCTGATGCGTCATCTATGTTGCTGCTTCTTGATCTTAGCGCCGCTTTCGATACCGTCGATCATAATATTTTATTAGAGCGTATCAAAACACGTATTGGTATGTCAGACTTAGCCTTGTCTTGGTTTAACTCTTATCTTACTGACAGGATGCAGTGCGTCTCCCATAACAATGTGACCTCGGACTATGTCAAGGTAACGTGCGGAGTTCCCCAGGGTTCGGTTCTTGGCCCTGCACTCTTTAGTATTTACATGCTGCCGCTGGGTGACATCATACGCAAGTACGGTGTTAGCTTTCACTGTTATGCTGATGACACTCAACTCTACATGCCCCTAAAGCTGACCAACACGCCGGATTGTAGTCAGCTGGAGGCGTGTCTTAATGAAATTAAACAATGGATGTCCGCTAACTTTTTGCAACTCAACGCTAAGAAAACGGAAATGCTGATTATCGGTCCTGCTAGACACCAACATCTATTTAATAATACCACCTTAACATTTGACAACCAAACAATTAAACAAGGAGACTCGGTAAAGAATCTGGGTATTATCTTCGACCCAACTCTCTCGTTTGAGTCACACATTAAGAGTGTTACTAAAACGGCCTTCTTTCATCTCCGTAATATCGCTAAAATTCGTTCCATCTTGTCCACTAGCGACGCTGAGATCATTATTCATGCGTTCGTTACGTCTCGTCTCGATTACTGTAACGTTTTATTTTCGGGCCTCCCTATGTCTAGCATTAAAAGATTACAGTTGGTACAAAATGCGGCTGCAAGGCTTCTGACAAAAACAAGAAAGTTTGATCATATTACGCCTATACTGGCTCACTTGCACTGGCTTCCTGTGCACTTAAGATGCGACTTTAAGGTTTTACTACTTACGTATAAAATATTACACGGTTTAGCTCCAGCCTATCTCGCCGATTGTATTGTACCATATGTCCCGACAAGAAATCTGCGTTCAAAGAACTCCGGCTTATTAGTGATTCCCAGAGCCAAAAAAAAGTCTGCGGGCTATAGAGCGTTTTCTATTCGGGCTCCAGTACTCTGGAATGCCCTCCCGGTAACAGTTAGAGATGCTACCTCAGTAGAAGCATTTAAGTCCCATCTTAAAACTCATTTGTATAATCTAGCCTTTAAATAGACCCCCCTTTTTTTAGACCAGTTGATCTGCCGTTTCTTTTCTTCTCTCCTCTTCTCCCCTGTCCCTTGCGAGGGGGAGTTGCATAGGTCCGGTGGCCATGGATGAAGTGCTGGCTGTCCAGAGCCGGGACCCCGGGTGGACCACTAGCCTGTGCATCGGTTGGGGACATCTCTGCGCTGCTGACCCGTCTCCGCTCGGGATGGTTTCCTGTTGGCCCCGCTGTGGACTGGACTCCCGCTGATGTGTTGGATCCACTGTGGACTGGACTTTCACAATGTTATGTCAGACCCACTCGACATCCGTTGCTTTCGGTCTCCCCTAGAGGGGGGGGGGGGGGGGTTACCCACATATGCGGTCCTCTCCAAGGTTTCTCATAGTCATTCACCGACGTCCCACTGGGGTGAGTTTTTCCTTGCCCGTATGTGGGCTCTGTACCGAGGATGTCGTTGTGGCTTGTACAGCCCTTTGAGACACTTGTGATTTAGGGCTATATAAATAAACATTGATTGATTGATTGATTGATTGAAAATAAAGAACATTACACACGGCGCTCAAACATCCGTCAAAATGTTTTAGTATGACTTTGAAGCCGCACGGCTTGATGGATTGTCGGACTATTACGGCCACTTTTTTTATGTTTAAGAGGTTCATTTAGCCTACTAATGTGTATTTATAAGTGGTTGATTTAGTCAGAAATACAAGTATTACTATAGTGTGTGTATAAGGACCGCAAAATGGCACCCATTAGCAGACATATTATCTGGCGTTTTGTTTCACAATATTATGCAAAACCAACTTTTCTTACCTTCTGGTACCTGCTGATCTGTATTTGGGATCTGCATAAGTCCTGAACATTAGTCAGCGCCGATGCCGTAGTCGATAAGCTTCTTCTTTTTCACTATCTTCTTGTTATGGGGCATTCACCCTCTGCTGTTTTCATTTCTAATATAAAGTAGTGTAAAATTCTAACTTATATCTCGCTATGGAAGCGCTAAAAATGATAAATGATAAATAAATGGGTTATACTTGTATAGCGCTTTTCTACCTTCAAGGTACTCAAAGCGCTTTGACAGTATTTCCACATTTACCCATTCACACACACATTCACACACTGATGGCGGGAGCTGCCATGCAAGGCGCTAACCAGCAGCCATCAGAGGCAAAGGGTGAAGTGTCTTGCCCAAGGACACAACGGACGTGATTAGGAAGGTAGAAGGTGGGAATTGAACCCCAGTAACCAGCAACACTCCGATTGCTGGCACAGCCACTCTACCAACTTCGCCATGCCATCCCCCACTACACTATCAGTGTAGTGAGTTTACATTATTCACCTAAGGAAATGTTGTTATTAGAGAGTACTATAGTCGGACGGTTTTTCACGGGACACATTTCCGACGTTTTTATTGCACTTGTGAGTCACTGATGAGGAGATGCTGCTCCGTTATTGATTTAAGTAAAGTCTGAATCTCATTAAAACAGTTAGCTCCATCTTTTGACACTTCTTCCTCTCCCGTCCTTGCACGCTACACCGCTACAACAAAGATGACGGGGAGAAGATGCTGTCGAAGGTGAGCCATATAAATAAGACTTCCTACAAAGCGGCGCATCCTGAAGCAACTGTCAGAAAGCGGCTTGAAGATGATCTGTAAAATATGAACTATGCAACACTTTGACCAAAGAACCATCATTACATGTTATGTAGACCACAAGGAAGTGTTTTCCATTCAGAAAAAGATCATAATATGACCCCTTTAATGCGCCTTTTGTATGAAAATAAACCTGACTAGACCCGAACCGAATTTAATCGGTTCTGTGACAAAGCTTATATCTCTAAAAATACCGCTAAAATAAATTTAACCGGTGCTTCGTCTCCAAAACAGCACACTTTTAAGATGTAACTGGGTTATGCGCTTTTCTACCTTCAAGGTACTCAAAGCGCTTTGACACTATTTCCACATTCACCCATTCAGACCCGCTTTCACACACTGATGGCAGGGGCTGCCATGCAAGGGGGGGGGGACCCTAACCACGACCCATCAGAGCAAGGGTGAAGTGTCTTGCTCAAGGACACAACGAACGTGACGAGGTTGGTAGAAGGTGGGGATCAAACCAGGAACCCTCAGGTTGCTGGCACAGCTGCTCTCCCAACCGCGCCACGCCGTCCCTAAGATGTAACATACTTTTAGGATAATAAATATTGCATGTAACACAATATATTAGAATGTACTACAAACAGTTACAGTGGTTTTATGTAATGTAATAATAAAGTAAAACACTTACCTTGAGAGTGAATTTCTACGGTATCTCATTTCTGCTGCTTCTCCGCCGAACAATCAGCAGTTTCTCCATTTTTTCATGGATAAATGTTCCCCGCTGGGCTTATCGACTCACTCTGCTTCACTATGTTGCAGACAAGCAGTGATACACTCCAACTGTTTTACCAAGTTAGCTATCTTTAATTCAATAAATATCATCAACTACGTCTTCTCAGCACTATCTTTTCACACTCACTTTCTTTCCTGCCATTGTTAGAAAAACAAAGTTATGTCCATTTGTAACCATAAATGCTAGCGAGTCTTGATAGCGATATGCTAATTGCTAGCGAGTAATACATTGGATGTTTTGGGGTTCGCATAGCAAACGTCACAGCGTAGGAATTAACAGAGAGACGGTTCTTATGCCGCAAAACTCATAAGCTGGAGCAGGTAATACTTAAGTAAATTGTGTCAATTTAATTAGAAACCTGCTCGTTGGTTTAATAGAGTGAAAAGGAGTTTATGTTGTTTTATTCATGCACGGCCGACAGCTAAGGCCTTGGTCTGCTGTTATCTGGTGGCCCCCGACTCCTACACCACCACCATGGCTCCTGCTACCACATTCATCACTTTGACACACACACACACACACACACACACACACACACACACACACACACACACACACACACACACACACACACACACACACACACACACACACACACACACACACACACACACACACACACACACACACACACACACACACACACACACACAGCCATATAACACCCCCCAGCATCTGCATTTGTCTAGTTCCCACTTTACATGAGTCCACACACTGCATTTCTTCACCTTATTTGTCTGTGAGGAGCAAGCCAATGATCCTGCTACAAGAAGTCATTACAGTATCAGTCGGGGACGTCTCTGCGCCCCGACGTGTGTGTCTCCATGCAAGAGAATTCCTGCAGGCCCCACTATAAATAAAAACAGAATACAATGATTTGCAAATCCTTTTCAACCTATATTCAAATAAATAGACGGCAAAGACAAGATACTCAACGTTCGGAATTGTTATTTTTTTGCAAATATTAGCTCATTTGGAATTTGATGCCTGCAACATGTTTCAAAAAAGCTGGCACAAGTGGCAGAAAAGACTGAGAGAGTTGAGGAATGCTCATCAAACGCTTATTTGGAACATCCCACAGGTGAACAGGCTAATTGGGAACAGGTTGGTGCCATGATTGGGTATAAAAGCAGCTGCCATAAAATGCTCAGTCATTCACAAACAAGGATGGAGCGAGGGTCAGCACTTTATGAACAAATGCGTGAGCAAATTGTCGAACCGTTTAATAACAACATTTCTCAACCAGTTATTGCAAGGAATTTAGGGATTTCACCATCTAAGGTCCGTAATATCATCAAAAGGTTCAGAGAATCTGGAGAAATCACTGCAAGGATGCGGCAATGCCCGTGACCTTCGATCCCTCAGGCGATACTGCATCAAAAAGCGACATCAGTGTGTAAAGGATATCACCACACGGGCTCAGGAACAGTGGAGGATTCCTGCTGGCCCCACTATGGACTGCATTGCTAGCCACCAAGATTCTTTCAAGTTACAATGCAAAAAAACTGCGCTCTTAATCTCATGATGATTGTGAACGATAGGCACAATTCCAAAAAAAAGTGCAGTTCCCCTTTAAAAGAAGCTGAACTAAACACTCTATTGTTTGCCTTCCTTGCGTCTCTTTCCAGACACTCAGAAATTATCAAATTATTTCTAAAATTGCAAACTTTTCTCACTCCTTGGTTAAAACAAACCTGAGGGAGCCACAACAAGGAGACAGAAGAGCAGTATGTGGCTCCAGAGCCAAGATAAGTTTATTGTAATATTTGTCAATCATTTAACAAGACTTACATCACATTACATGCTGTTCTAAAGGTTGAATTTCAAAATATAATTTTTGACCAAACAATTGGATTTGTGTGTTGTAAGTGATGATGTTTAATGTTCAAACTAGTAGATCTACTTCCCCCACCCCATTTATTTAAGGCCCCACTGTCCATTGCACTCTCAGGAGATGAAGCGGTTGTGGTGGAACGGAGCAAACATCTCCATTGCCCTCCATGCCGTCTCCCCGCTGTCCTTCATGTGGTCCTCCTACAACTCAGCATGAGTAATAACGTTGTCATCGCTGTAAGTCTTCATTTATCAACGTCAGATGGGAGAACCATGGATGCACCAGAGAGTGCAGGAGAAAGAAGGCAGTGGGGGAGACACCATAGAGGAGCGAGACATTTGAGGTAGAGGAAGGTGGCTGCAGTGACGAAGACATCAAGAGTGGCAGAAACATTTTTTGAAGACAGAGCAACGAGGTCAAACAAGTTTTTGGGTCTGCATGTGAAGCAACACCATCACCGTTAATGCAAGATACATCGGTGATTCTCAAACTGTGTCTTATTTTCCTATATTCAAACACAGTGTCACTGTTCAAACCTCTGCCTTGTTGGCAGGGGGATCCATAAAGTGGTATGCCAAAAATCACTTTATTAAATATTTAAACATAGTGTTAATGTTCAAACTGTGTGTAATGTTACAGTGGCCAAAATATCAAAATATCAAATACAGTAGGTTTATATATATTTGATATATATACATTTCTCTGATGATGCAATTGTTGATGACTGAAGTGTTGATACCAACCAAACCTAAACCCCCTACACCCCTCCATATCCCCCACCCCGGATTGTAAATAATGTAAATAATTCAATGTATATACTCTGATGATTATCTTGTGTGATGACTGTATTATGAAAATAGTATATATCTGTATCA
>NC_084748.1:19522436-19529936 GCF_033978785.1 Entelurus aequoreus
ATATATATATATATATATATATATATATATATATATATATATATATATATATATATATATATATATATATATATATCCCCCAGTCGGTGTTGTTTAGTAGGCCTAAATATCAATAAAAAATAAAGCAGAGGTTTTATTTAACAAGTATATTTGATATTTTGGCCACTGTAACATTACACATAGTTTGAACAGTAACACCATGTTTTAATATTTAATAAAGTGATTTTTGGCATCACAAAAAAACAAGAGTTGTAGAAATTATTGGAAACTCAAGACAGCCATGATATTATGTTCTTTACAAGTGTATGTAAACTTTTGATCATGACTTTATATACAAACACAAATGTACATACTGTATATAATGTGCTATATAAATGAATAAACTGAACTGAAACTGAACTATGCTACTTTGGAGAACTAAGTGTTTTCTAAGGTGTAACTTGGTGAACAAAGTTTGGGAACCAGTGAGATAAAGGTTCTGCTCTTTTATTATTATTGTATGTATCTAAATTTGCATAATCATGCAAATGAGGATTATCCGCTGGGATTTATTTAAATTGTAAAGTAGCTAAAACCAACCCATGTAGATATGCTAAGACAATATTAATGAAAAAAACAGCCTGCAGGTCAGTTTTGTGTCATTGTTGACAAAGAATATTATTCTCATGATCATTACTGTTATTAGTATTACCCAGCGTCGAATAATGATAACATACAATACATTTTAATATTTGCGCATTATATTTTTGTATCGTTCAAATAATTTTCAATATTATCGTAAGTATTTAAATATTAACATATTTCTTTCCCACATTGTCATTGTGGGGTATTGTGTTTTTCGAATTTTAAAGAACAAAAATGAATTCATTCCAGTTTGGATACCCGTAAAGGCTGTACTGTAACAACATGTGGAAAAAGTGAAGCGCTGTGAATATTTTCCCGATGCACTGTAAGTTTGAGTTAAAAATGACATATACATACGCCAACATCAGCCGTGTTATTGACACATTCTTTCCAGACTTTTGCGGACCACACACAATGATGCAGTGGGCCAGGTGTAGCCCGCGGGCCTTGAGTTTGACGTTGTTGATGTTGCTTTAGCGTAATATGACTAAAGCAAAAGTAAAAAGTAGTCATTCAAAGAATAATTTGAGTAATTATTCAGTGAAAAAACTACTCAAGTATTAAGTAATTGGTGAGTAACTTCCGATTTTTTTAGTAGCTATTTTTTAATGGTACTACTCACTACAACCTATGTTGTTGTGTGTGCGTGCACACTTGTGTCTCTACTACAGCATGGACGACAAAAGATCCTCATTACAAATTCACTTATGACGTTATAAGAAATGTCATCTTTCTTCATGAACATATTTCAGTTTCGGCAGAAAAAAAGTTGTGCATGCAAATACAGTTCTTTGCACTATATTACTTGAAACAAGCTATTCCATTTTTTTGGTAATTGAAACCATTTTTCGAATTAAATTATACACTAACTGAACTTAAGTACTGTATTTTCTGGACCATAGGGCGCACCGGATTATAGGGCGCACTGCCAATGAGCGGGTCTAGTCAGGTCTATTTTCATACAAAAAGCGCACCGGATTATAAGGTGCATTAAAGGGATTTTTTTTTTTTCTAAATTGAAAACACTTCCTTGTGGTCTACATAACATGGTGGTTCTTTGGTCAAAATGTTGCATAGATTATGTTTTACAAACCATCTTCAAGTCGCTTTCTGACAGTCGCTTCAGGATGTGCCGTTTTGTGGGCGGTCTTATTTACGTGGCTCATCTTCGGCAGTGTCCTCTCCCCGTCATCTTCGTTGTAGCGGTGTAGCGTGCAAGGACGGGAGTGGAAGAAGCGTCAAAAGATGGAGCTAACTGTTTTAAAGGCCTACTGAAATGATTTTTTATTTATTTAAACGGGAATAGCAGATCCATTCTATGTGTCATACTTGATCATTTCGCGATATTGCCATATTTTTGCTGAAAGGATTTAGTAGAGAAAATCGACGATAAACTTTTGCTCGCTGATAAAAAAAAGCCTTGCCTGTACCGGAAGTAGCGTGACGTCACAGGAGCTAGGATTCCTCACAATTCCCCGTTCTTTACAATGGAGCGAGAGAGATTCGGACCGAGAAAGTGATGATTATCCCATTAATTTGAGCGAGGATGAAAGATTCGTAGATGAGGAACGTTACAGTGAATGACTTGAGAGGCAGTGATGGACGTATCTTTTTTCGCTCTGACCGTAACTTAGGTACCAGCTGGCTCATTGGATTCCACACTCTCCTTTTTCTATTGTAGATCACAGATTTGTATTTTAAACCACCTCGGATACTATATCCTCTTGAAAATGAGAGTCGAGAACGCGAAATGGACATTCAGTGCCTTTTATCTCCACGACAATACATCGGCGAAATGCTTTAGCTACGAGCTAACGTGATAGCATCTTGCTTTAACTGCATATAGAAACAAAAGAAATAAACCCCTGACGGGAAGTATAGATAGAAAATCAACAATACTATTAAACCGTGGACATGTAAATACACGGTTAATGCTTTCCAGGCTGGCGAAGGTTAACAATGCTGTGCTAACGACGCCATTGAAGCTAACTTAGCAACCAGACTGCACAGAGCTATGCTAAAAACATTAGCTCTCCACCTACGCCAGCCAACCCTCATTTGCTCATCAACACCCGTGCTCACCTGCGTTCCAGCGATCGGCAGAAGGACGAAGGACTTCACCCGATGCGTTTGGCGGCCCGGAGACGTAGGAAGTCAAGGTGAAGTCGGCGGCTAGCGCGGCTAGCGCAGCTAGCGCTCCAACAAAGTCCTCCTGGTTGTGTTGCTGTAGTCCGCTGCTAATACACTGATCCCACCTACAACTGTCTTCTTTGCAGCCTTCATTGTTCATTAAAAAAATTGCAAAAGATGTCCAGAATACTGTGGAATTATGAAATGAAAACAGAGCTTTTTGTATAGGATTCTACGGGGTACCATAACTTCCGTTACTCGGACTTCGTCACGCGCATACGTCATCATACCGCGATGTTTCAGCCGGATATTTCCCGGGAATTTTAAAATGTCACTTTATAAGTTAACCCGGCCGTATTGGCATGTGTTGCAATGTTAAGATTTCATCATTGATATATAAACTATCAGACTGCGTGGTCGGTAGTAGTGGCTTTCAGTAGGCCTTTAATGACATTCAGACTTTACTTGAATCAATAACGGAGCAGCATCTCCTCATCCGTGGCTCACTAGTGCAATAACAACACCGGAAATGTGTCCTATGAAACACCGTCCGACCGAAACTCTAATAATTAAAGTTCCTTGGGTGAATTATGTAAACTCACAACACCGGTATGTTTTATCGCTTTCATGGCGAGTTTACTGACATATACTGTATAAGTAAGAACTTTAAACTACTTTATATTAGAAATGGCAAAAGCAGAGGATGAATGTTCCATAACAAGAAGATAGAGAAAAAGAAGAAGCTTATAGACTACGGCTTCGTCACGGACTACAAAGGCGGACGCGTGCAAATTTTCAGGACTCATGCAGATCCCAAATACAGATCAGCAGGTACCAGAGGGTAAGAAAAGTTGCTTTTGCATAATATTGCGAAACAAAATGGCAGATAATACGTCTTACCTTATACACACACCAAAATAATACTCGTATGTTGAAGCCACAGTACAATCCATCAAGCGGTGCGGCTTCATAGCTTACCAAAGTCGTACTGAAACATTTTTATAGATTTTTGAGCGCCGTGTGTAATGTTCTGTATTTTCAATGGAACATATAACATTTTGGTGTTGTTTACTTGAGTCATATTGCAGTTTACACGTATCTCTTATGTGTGACTGTCATCTACTGGTCACACTTATAATTTCACCATGTACCAAATAAAATAGCTCCAAAGTCGGTAAGCACAACCAGAATTATTCCGTACATTAGGCGCACCGGGTTAAAGGCCTACTGAAATGACATTTTTTTATTTAAACGGGGATAGCAGATCCATTCTATGTGTCATACTTGATCATTTCGCGATATTGCCATATTTTTGCTGAAAGGATTTAGTAGAGAACATCGATGATAAAGTTCGCAACTTTTGGTCGCTGATAAAAAAACCTTGCCTGTACCGGAAGTAACGTGACGTCACAGGCTGAAGGACTCCTCACATTTCCCCATTGTTTACAATGCAGCGAGAGCGATTCGGACCGAGAAAGCGACGATTACCCCATTAATTTGAGCGAGGATGAAAGATTCGTGGATGAGGAACGTGAGAGTGAAGGACTAGAGTGCAGTGCAGGACGTATCTTTTTTCGCTCTGACCGTAACTTAGGTACAAGGGCTCATTGGATTCCACACTTTCTCCTTTTTCTATTGTGGATCACGGATTTATATTTTAAACCACCTCGGATACTATATCCTCTTGAAAATGAGAGTCGAGAACGCAAAATGGACATTCACAGTGACTTTTATCTCCACGACAATACATCGGCGAAGTTCTTTAGCTACGGAGCTAACGTGATAGCATCGGGCTTAAATGCAGATAGAAACAAAATAAGTAAACCCCTGACTGGAAGGATAGACAGAAAATCAACAATACTATTAAACCATGGACATTTAACTACACGGTTAATGCTTTCCAGCCTGGCGAAGCTTAACAATAATAATAATAATAATACCTGGGATTTATATAGCGCTTTTCTAAGTACCCAAAGTCGCTTTACATGTTAAAAACCCATCATTCATTCACACCTGGTGGTGGTAAGCTACTTTCGTAGCCACAGCTGCCCTGGGGTAGTCTGACGGAAGCGTGGCTGCCAATTTGCGCCTACGGCCCCTCCGACCACCACCTATCATTCATTCAACATTCAATCACCGGTGTGAGCGGCACTGGGGGCAAGGGTGAAGTGTCCTGCCCAAGGACACAACGGCATGGTAAGAGGCGGGGAGCGAACCTGCAACCCTCAGGTTTCTGACACGGGCGCTCTACCCACTACGCCATGCCGCCCCAACAATGCTGTTGCTAACGACGCCATTGAAGCTAACTTAGCTACGGGACCTCGACAGAGCTATGCTAAAAACATTAGCTATCCACCTACGCCAGCCAGCCCTCATCTGCTCTTCAACACCCGGGCTCACCTGCGTTCCAGCGAACGACGGAGCGACGAAGGACTTCACGCGATCATAGATGCGGTCGGTGGCCCGGAGACGGAGGAAGTCAAGGTGAGGTTGGCGGCTAGCCCGTCTGCTATCCATCTCAAAGTCCTCCTGGTTGTGTTGCTGTAGTCCGCCGCTATTACACCGATCCCACCTACAGCTTTCTTCTTTGCAGTCTTCATTGTTCATTAAACAAATTGAAAAAGATTCACCAACACAGATGTCCAGAATACTGTGGAATTTTGGGATGAAAACAGAGCTTTTTGTATTGGATCCAATGGGGTCCAAATACTTTCGGTTCAACCATTGACGTCACACGCAAACGTCATCATATCGAAACGTTTTCAGCCGGAAGTGTGCCCGGAAATTTAAAATTGCACTTTATAAGTTAACCCGGCCGTATTGGCATGTGTTGCAATGTTAAGATTTCATCATTGATATCTAAACTATCAGACTGCATGGTCGGTAGTAGTGGGTTTCAGTAGGCCTTTAAAGGCAAACTTTCGAGTTTCGAGAAAACGAAAGGATTTTAAGTGCCCCTTATAGTCCGAAAAATACGGTATCTGCTTTTTCACTGACATCTGATTCAGAAGCAGTTTTTTTTATCAGTTTGTTGGTAATAAAATAAAATAATCAAATGAAGGGGGGTAATCTGTAATAATCAGTCCCTCCCAGCTTTTGCAGGTTTTTTTTGGTCATTGTCGCGGCCTAAAATGCCTGAGTTTGCAGCAGCATTTTCAAAAAGCTGCGGCAGAATCACATTAAGGGAGACATTAAAGTGATTCTCAAATCGTTTGTGTACACCCAAGAATCACTTGATTAAAGTATCTTATTTTAATATAGTTAAACACAGTGTTACTGTTCAAACCTCTGCCTTGTTTTTGATGAATACTTAGGCCTAATGCGCTACAGTATTTTTACTTTGGTTATTATGGTGGTACTTGGAGAGCCAGGTTTTATTTCTGAGGTGGTACTTGGTGAAAAAAGTTTGAGAACCACTGGGTTAGACAGTTGCGTTGTGTTTGAGTGCTGCTGGGACAAATGGGATTGGCCAAAAAGGTTCAGGGAAATTTCGGGGATTTGACAAAGATGTGAGTTTGTTGAATTTGCGTGATTGCAACATTGTGAAATCCTGGAGGAACTGATTAATGTCATGAAGCCGGCCCTCTAAGGGCCCGCGACAAAAATGAGTTTGACATCCCTGCAGTTTAAAGCAACAGTACTTTTACTTTGGGTGGGAACGGACTGTGTTTTTGCATTTGAATAAACAAACAGCAATCATCATTGGATATGATCAGCGAGAACGTTCTCTTTATTGTTTATGTTTGGAAAAAGTAAAAGAAAAAAACTTGTCGTCGTAGTTCTCTTTTGTTACCGTTTCAGAGTTCTGTACAGCATAAAAAGAAAGAAGCACTGCTTAAGAACTAGAAAAAGCAAAGAACAAAAGAGGAGTTTACAATAGAAATTAGTAGTAAGACATTGTCTGAAGTGCAATGGCGAAGCTCAGATGGGTTAAAGTCAAACAATTCTAAATAAAAATACTTCTCTATTTTTCCAACAAACAGTATTATTTTTTACACAGTAGACTGTATTATCTGATGTATTTAAACCTGTAAAAACATATTTACAAATAGCCATTATCTTTTATATGTTTTTTTTTTCTTATAATCACATATGTCAGCACCAGGAAAAAAAAAACAAAAAACAAAATCCTAAAACAAAGAACAATAACAACAATATATATATTTTAGTTCAAACGTGGTCTACAGACTTGGTCCCAGTACACAATGATATTTGGAGGAAGACAGCGTTTGTCCTCCTGAGTGGACGACAAACGTGACCGCCTGTCACTTTAAAGACTAAGCCCCTAACAACATGAACCTAAAAGGTGTTTTTCCCCACTTTCACTGGCCTGACAGTTTTCATTCATTGTTACTCATCGGAACCTGCCTGGAGTACTCTGCAAAGTCTTGGACATAAACAGTGAAGTACTGCTACTAACTCAAACAATACTCCATAAAACTATGGACCACTTCAGGGCTGGGCGGAGCCATTCAAACAGGAGCGATACCAAGGCTGGTATCGGCATTAGACGTATACTGTGTTTTATTAGGATTCTATCTGAACTGATTTGTTTATTATTATTGTTTTGTGCGTTTCATCGCATTTCTAGGGGGGGCCATAAGATGCATGAAAACTGCAAAATGTGGTATTTTGAGAAACAAGAAACTCACGTGGATCACTTCTTGAATTTGTTAAATGGGGGGTGTACAATTCTAATCATAGTCATGATCAATACATTGGTATGTAGGGTCAAATGGGACAAAA